>NC_092521.1:62427897-62465397 GCF_037038585.1 Patagioenas fasciata
ACCTCCCCTCCAACCACCCTGCTGAGGATCTGAGTGTGACAGTTTGATTAGATCATCAATCCTTACTGTTAACAGCACTTTTCCTGAACACCTGGGTTGCTAGGTCACATCTGAGTTTAGCTACCGTTGTTTTAGTGACCTAACGTGCATTCACCATAGCAATTTACATTTGGTCTTCAAATTAAAAGTTACCTTAGAACAACAGTTTGCTCTAAAATGACCTTTGTTCTCATGTGAAAGTTATGCTATATGATGTGATAAAAAACTATAAATGATGAAACGGATTTTTGTATTTCAGACGTGGTTGCCTACTTTGATAGAGCTCTCACGTAACTCTATTTAACTGCTGCCTCAAAACCAAAGCTTAATTATGAATATGTCTTTTACTTAATTCTCTGCCAGTGCAGAAGAATTCTACTTAGATTTATATTTCTCAATTTTCATTAAATTGTATTATTCTATAGTAAGTTAAATAATCAAATTTGTCATACGCTTGTAACAGTTTTATACTTTTTCTTTACTAAAATCTACTTTTGACTTGTCAGTACAGTCTGATTGCTTATTTTTCCCATTTATAGGAAAAATATCAGCAGAGGTAAATACCTACCAACAGTGTCAATGCAAATTCTTGAGCAGCAGACTGCAACATAAGCGTACTATAAGATGTAGACCTTACCGGATTTTTCTGATGCCACAGTAATCCTTTGTTTTTACTCTGAACTTTGCTTTGATGAGGAATATAGGAGCTACATGAAGTTATCAGAGCAAAATAAATGAAACGATTAATTCAAAATCAATTTAGACTTTTCCGACCTTTCCATTTTTGAGTGAATGACTGAAAATTGAAATAAACAGAAACAGGACAAGGAAACAGTAGAGTGAAATAACTTTCAATCATATATGTAAAGTAAGAATAGCAGTTAATGGAAATATTTTGCTTCATGCTTTACCTCATATCAGATGAGAGAAATGGTTACTTTCATATATATTCTTAAATCAAATATAAAGCTTCTTCCTGTAACCTCTGTTATGGTCATGTGGGCTGGCTAGTTGTTGTGTATCTGTGGAATTAGATTCCAAATTGTTACTTAGATGAAGCTGGTCAGGCATGAAAAAGAGATTTGAAGGCAAAGTGTAGAATTTGAAAATAAAAATATTTTTGCAAGTTTTAGTGTCGTAATAGTTGAAGGCTTTCCCTTCTGTTGCAAATACAGATTGAAATTACACATTTTTTGGGCCTGATCCAGGGTCCAATTATCCAGTAGAAAGTAGTGTTTGGATCAGGATCATCTGTGAAGCATCATTTTGCTTGTTAAGCAAAACTCTAATTACACAGTATATTTTTAAAATTATTTTGTATATGTGCTACTGTTCTTCAAGAATGAGTTTACTGTGTTCTCTGAAATATGCGAAGTCCCTGATTCTGTTAATCCACATTCAAAGTATATGTCATAGCAGCTCCTGAGAATTCTTAATAAGACTAAAATAAAAAAGATGGATAAGTCTTTGCAGGACTAGAAATTCTGCAGTATAGATTATAGATTATTTTTAATGGTAATTCACAGCACACGGTAAAGAAAATATACAGGATCCAGTGTACATAATCAGAATATAGAAAATGCTGCTCAGTGTTCCACCAGAGTGACGTAATACAGGGACAATAGTGTGTTTACGGAAAAAGTTTCCATCAAACAGGTAACATAAGAGAACAATTCATTCGAACAGTACTAATTTATCAGTGATATTATGCAAATAGAAAATACCAGACCTTGATGAAAGCACACTGGATAAAGTCCTTGAAATTGTTTGAAAGAAAAATCATTTGTAGGATCTGAGTAATGTGATATTAATGTATATATGTTTTTTAATATATTATGGGAGTTATGAAACACTACACTTACAACCATCAGAATCCATGCAATAAGAAATTTATGAGAGCTGAAACTTCTTGGGGACAGGTTTTGCGTGCTTCACATCTGTTCACAAGTAATTTTTATTTCTTTAATTGGAGAAAGCTTATTCAGCCATTTTTCAAGTTTGAAATGAAGTACAATAAGATTGTTTTCTGTTTGTTTTTGTTTGTTTGTTTGGTTGGTTGGTTTTTCCTTGTTTGCTTCCTTGTTTTTTGCCAGACTAGAGGCAAAAATAGCTGAGGTTTTAAATTTGCCCATAATCGTTCCTGACTGTTAGTGGTCACTCTTTATGTGTGTTTGTGCATTGCTTTGAATTACCAGATTATCAGTGTTTTTCCCATTGTTTGTGGAGACTTTGTAGGTGAAGAATATTCTTTGGTTTACGGTTGTTCTCTTACACATGATTATGTTGGCAGGAATTCTCTTCCTGTTGAAACAAATAAGATTTTTACTTTTAATGCCAAAGAGTGCAAGTTTTCATTTTAATTCACTGTGTAAAGGTAGGTAAGTTAACTATTGAGTAAAAATGTATAATAACCATTAAAAGACTGCAGCTCGGAGAGACTGACTTGGGGAGAGATGAACACACACAAATTTAGTCAATGCACTTATTGTACTGTGTTTTTACTGAAAATATTTATTTATTCATAGCAGTATATATAATACAAGTTATTTTTCTGTAATAGACAAGCAAAGACAAGGCATTGGTGGTGTTCATGAAGATGAAACCAGATACAGTCGGTGCTTCTCTCTTCCCATGGGTTGGCATTCTCGGAATTCAAGGAAGTGAAAGCTGCAGTTTCTTCATTGCTATTTACAATAAGATGAAGGGAAGTGTCTTACTTGTGCTACTTATATCAGATAAAACCACACCTTTTTGACTGTGTGGACAGGGGCAACCAAGAGAAATCCACTTGTCTGGAGAATAAAGTGTGTGTAGAAGAATGTGCAGTGTTGACCAACATGTTGAAAACTAGTGTAAACCTAGAACATTTTCTATGTTCCTCTGTTTTCTAAAGTATTCCTTCCCCTGCCCAGACTTTGCTGTTCTTCAGGTTTCCCCCGTGGAAGATGAGCTGTTTTGGCAGTACATGCAGAGGAGGAGTTTAGATTCTTCTGCAGCTGCATTTTCATCTCCAGTGGTAGTCTTCTGAGTGGCTTGGGCAGTAGCATTTTTCTGTTGTGTTTGCTTTCCACCTATGAAGTGAGTGTGGTAAAACTTACCTTATTGGGGCTGATGAGACCTTTTGAAGCATTGTAAGAAGTGTAAAATCTTTTTTTTTTTTTCTATTGGACTGGGTGATCTTTCGAGGTCCCTTCCAATCCCTAACACTCTGTGATTCTGTGATATGATAAAACTGTTGTGGCTGTCACAGTTGCTGTGGTGGCAAGGAGTAGGAAGAGAGAGGAGTTGTCTTAGCAGCAGAGCCTTACTAGTGAAGATGACTGCAAGCCTCAGCTAGGATGGGAGCGCAAGATCAGCTGGTGAATACTATACTTGCTGAGGGAAGCTGGTGATCAGAAAAGTTAGGAAACTATTTGTATCTATCTAAATCTCAGAACTTTTCAGCCTTTCGGGAGTCAGGTTTTAAGCATAACTCCCTTAAAGGAAGACATTTGGGTTCGAAGTTGCTGAAATTAGGGGACTCAAAAGATGGAAAAATACATTTGAACATCAGTGTGATGCCATGCAAGAATAAAAAATTATTTATAATGGTGAGCCACCTTAATAAAGTGAACTTACTATTATGTGCCACCTAACTTGGTGTGCAGCAGGGCTGAGTGAATGGGAATTTGCAATAGGAAGAAGCCATCAGCTGCCTCTTGGAGAAAAATCATCTGAGAAAAGCAGTTGGTCATCATATTGAAGGAAAGAAATCTGGTAGGCTATTGAAATGCTAATCTGAAGGACAGGAATGCTGGGGGAGAGAAAGTAAAGCTCATCCATCTTCATCCAAATAGGACTTCTGATCAAGCCAGGGACAGAAGCTCTTATGGGTGTTAACAGGAGTGTTAAGATCTGGAGAGACTCACCGAACAGTTGCCAGGGAAGGATTCCTTACAAAGGGTGCAGGGGCTTCTTTTTTCTACCTTTATTTCTCTGTAGCTGAGCCAAAGCCTGAGTTGTACAGGGACTCAATCCAGTAGACTCTTAGTTTTACTTCCAGGTTAGGTTCAGCTCTGCTCTGACTGCAGTATATTTGGCTTATGTTCAGCATAATGACAATGAATCGTCCTGGTTCAATTCTGCCTTTAGTGAAAACTTTTGTGAAGGCTCAACCTTGCCAGAGTTCAGACTAAGGGCTCATATATAGTACTGACTGGCTATCAAAGGTTTTATTTTCCATTTGGGCTTGGCTTAATTGTCTAGTTTAGCTGTTGAGAAGTGTAAATCAGGTATATGTTGCAAATTGTTTTTTAATTTCATTCTGGTTTGCTCTGGTTTAATTAGTATTGTTGTCTCTGACTAATATTACACAGGCATTTTTAACAAATGCTGCAGCCTCTGTGGTACACATCTTTTTTACTTTGTTGGTGTGCATGAGCAGGCTGCTCTAGGCAAACACAAAGGAGAAGCCAATGGACTGAGCAAGAGACTAAAGTTGGTATTGATGAGTGTCAGAGGAGAATGATGTTCATCCCAAGAGCGTGGAATTTTAAAAAAGAACATGGAGCATTGTTCACAAGGGACAAAGCCATGCAAATGGCTCATTTATTTTTTTTTTCCCTCCGTATTCCTGTAATATTCTGACCCTCTGTGAAAGAAGCTCTAAGGAAGCATAATGAGCCTTGAATTGTAATGAAGACACTACATTTTACAGTAGAAACCTTTGAGAGTGAATTCCAGAATAGTAACAAATCAGTATTGTTTCAGGTATATTAAAGGTATGCTACCTTTACATTTTTGGTCAAAATATAACTTACATATGTAAAAGTTAATTTTGAAAGGCAACACATTTTAAATGTACTTTTTATTTTTTACTTTTAAATCAGAAGTTAAATGTCTGTGCTTTATGACATACCTGGGTGTTTATCTACATCTTGTCTCCAGTTTAGAGTGTTTAGTCACCGAAAGGAATTTGTCACTTTTTGTATGAAGTTTTGTTTCCCAATTACACATATGGAAAACTTTTAGATGTAGAGGTCTGAAAGTGTATAATACAGCGAGTGAAGATTTTTAACCTCTTTTGGTCCCCTTTTCCTTTCTAAACCTTGTCTTTTCCAGTTCTAACACATTTATTGTATTAGTCTCTATAAGAGTTGTCAGGGTTATCCATCAACATCCAAGTCAGAGGACGGCATTCACAAATACAAAACCATTATTCTTTAAGTCTATAGGTTTACTGGGGACATTTTAGAAGCAGCACAAAATAGACAGCAGAGGGGGCCAGGCTCTCTACATCACCAGCCCAGTTGCTGTCAATTTGTTACAGTGATTTTGTTCTGTAGACAGAGGTTCTCTGGTTAGTCCATTTAGCTATTATAGTATTTTTCTGTTCCTGCACTTACTGGAAAAAAAACAATGGACACGCAGGAGACTTTTTTGAGTAGCTTTTGTGATTTCTCTTTCTCATACACTTTAAAAAAAAAGGCAAAAATGCATAATCATTAATTTTTCTTTTCCTGTAAAATTAATATGATCATGTCTTGAGAATGGAAAAAAAAACCAAACAACAAAACCTTCTGTAAATATGCAGACTTTATAATGCTGAATCACCAAACCGTTTTCTGTGTAACTAGAAATCCTGATTTATGCATCGCAAACTGTTTTTCTTACAAAATAATAAATTATGTATATGTTTTAAAAATAACATCATCTTAGTGGACGGCACATCTTTTCAAGTACTATATTAGTTCCAGACA
The DNA here is from genome assembly GCF_037038585.1 of Patagioenas fasciata. Classification (NCBI taxonomy): domain Eukaryota; kingdom Metazoa; phylum Chordata; class Aves; order Columbiformes; family Columbidae; genus Patagioenas; species Patagioenas fasciata. Next base: position 62,433,675 of record NC_092521.1, read on the forward strand.
TAACTGCTTTATCAAAAAATACATGTATAATTCACATACTGTTTTTCTGTTTGCAGGCATGCGTTACTAAAATCTGTCATCAATGACGAAATCCTTCTGTGTCTTGATGTGCCAGTTAGCACTCAGTTCTTAGCTGTTCTACCTTTGTTAGGCCACTATTTAGTATTATTGCCTTTGTAGACTAAAACCTTGCTTTTCTGAGCAAGCACAGCTCATTTAAGACCTCCTGGTGGAAGACAGCTTGAATATTTCTATTCAAATGTGATGCAATTGTTGTGACTGAAAAGGTGCTTTAGTTTAGGGGATTTATTTGAAAAATACTGCAAGGAATGTTCATTTCAGCTGAAAAAGGATGTGGATTTTTAACTCCAAATGATCACTTGGCTCGGTTGTATAAGACTTGGAATGACACTAACCTTGCATCAAGCGTTGACCCACAGGTGAACCAGTCATTTAAAAAAAATATATAGATAGATACACTGGTTGTAGCTGCACTTACAGGAATGGACTCATTGTGACTAAATCTTCAGCAAATGACAGATACTTTGGGATTTAATGATAGTTTTGCTATTTATTTTATTTACTTTCTTGTTGTTGACCTTAATGTGTTATTCTTGCTTCTTTAAATGGAAATAGATCAAATGCAGCAAAATGGCGCATGGGGTTTTTTTAGGGTGATGTAAAAGGTCATTTAGTTCCTCTTTCACGAGATGGACGTTCTTCAACTAGAAACTGAATTCTGTAGTTTGAAGTTAGTAAAAGGAAATGATAGTGCCTACATTTTTCATTAAATATATCCACTATATCTTACAACTATTTTAAAAAACAGGTCTGGAGCCAACATGGCAATAATGATGTACTGCAGCAGTCCCTGGATTAATGCAGTGAAGAGATGACCTCTTAAAAACTGCCTGCTGTGCGTGCTTGCTGCTGTTGCCTTGTTTTTGTCATTGCACTTTTCAAAAGCACAGGAGTAGGGGCTGCACTTCTGACGAGGTGTGTACATTACCAAAAAAAAGGAGAGAGATGGGCAATGAAGGACTAAGTCATTTGTATAGAAGGATCAAGATTGGGAATGTTTTTTTGTGGCTTTTGGAAGAGTCACAAGAAAACATCGGTCTGCTAGGTATTACTGAACCTGGCATCACAGTATCTGCTCAGGTATGAGAAGGGAGAAAGTTAGAGAGATTTCTTCAACTTTATATCAATTGCATTGTTCCAGATTATAGAACATTAATGTGATCTAATTCTTGTTCAACTAACATAATGTTGCTCTTCTATTTTGAAGTTTTAACTTAAAGAAAAAACAACCACAACTTAAAATAGAAAAACAGAAGATTTATCTTCTACTATAAAAATACTAGAAGAGTGCAGATCATCATGCAAATGTAGGAAAATGGCAGAATCACCGTTACATGTGTATGATGCAGTTCAATATGGTCTCTCAGCTCATACAGTGAAGGGTTGTTTTCTTTTGCATTAACACTGAAACATTAAACAGAATGGACACTGAGTTTTGATGCTTTGCTCTTAAACAAGTTAAATGTACATTTGTACAGTGATGTATTGCAATGTCCTTGCTTCTGTCAATGGACTTGTGACAGAACCAAAAGTAGGATTCTATATATAACCCACTGTATGTAGGGAGGTTGTGAACAGCTTCACAAATATTCCTTGTTTGGTATACTGCTGGTGGGGACGAAAAATAAACAAACAAAACCCAACCAAATGAACAAAAAACCACAAACCATCAACAACAACAAAACTACCACCACCAAAACAAAACACAATTCATATCAACTGCTGAAAATCTCTGATACATGTTCTCTAACATAGACAGCAACTTGCAAAAATATTTACGAGTCTGCCTTCTGATGAATGCTTGATATCATCCCTTAGGATATGATTTCTTTGTTGGATTAAAGGCACTAGTCCTTGCATTAAATGATGTTGGGCTTTTTCATCCTAATACTCTTTACATGTATCTCTTTTAGATGGTGCCTTCTATTACAAGGCTTTACCTCCTTACGTTTATCTTCCCTATGGAACAGCTATTGGAGTTCACTGAACAGATTTCTGGATTATTTTCCTCCAACAGTTTGCAAGTTCTGAAAAATCCATTCATATCAAAAACAGATTCCTTTTGCTCTCTGTGTGTGCATGCGTGTGTGAGGTATTTTTTATGTTGACCTGAAGATTTGTTTCACTCCTGGACCCGTGTATCTGCTTTTAGGGGGTTGTATTCCCACTGCGCTGTTTGCTCCCATGTTGTCTGATCCATCAGCAATCTAATTCACAGATAGCATCATAATTCACGGTGTAATAGATCTTCTATACTGTTTTGTAGGGGAAAGTTATTAAAGATAAAAATCTCATGTGGCAGTTGCCCTTTCAGCAGTTTAAGTTTCTGATTCTTGCTTTCCATCTTAAATGTATACTGATTATGCCTTGACACCTCTCCTGCTACACATTTTTCTGTGGTCTTTCTGACAGACTGACATGAAACTGGTTACTTTTAGCTTTAGCCATTGCTTTCAAAGCATCTAATATGCGCAGCAAGTTTTATTTCCTTAGCAAATAAGCTTTATTTACTGATTGTTTCATCAAATCTTAAACTTTTTTTTTCCCCACAGAAAATTTACTATAAAAATTAGGTGATTAGAAACTGTACTACCTCAGTGTTTAGACTTCAGTCTGCTGTGACCACTTGTCCTAGATATTCCATTTCTGTTCTTTTGTTAGGTCTGTTGCAGAGTATTTAGTTATCAAGACTTTATTTTGCGGATAAACAGAATAAGAATGTATCTTAAAGGCCAATTCAAATTATTATTCATTCTACCTTCCTCTAAATACACTTTTTTGACACAGGAAGATTTTGAAATTTTTCTGTGTAGCAAATATTTTAACAGGAAATTATTTAATATTTTGCTAATTTCTCTTGTATGGGTCTCTTTAGTTGATTGGAAGCTTTAAATGTAGACTTTGATAATTTTTTTGCTAATAATAAATAAAATATTTGTAAAATTACTTACTTTTTAAAGTTGGAGGGAGCATAAAATGGCTTAAACCCAGAGTGTTTTTCAGAATAACTGAGCAGAAGTTGAGATTTGTTGGGAAAAGAAGTACAGATTAAGACATGAGTTTAGATGAAGAGAGTCTTGGTATGTCAAGTATAACTGAGGTATTATAGACTGGCATCTGAGTAGACAAGAAGTTTGGGCATAATAAATAAGCAGAAAAATTGCCAAGAAACATGTTCATTTCCTAATACCTCAGGATAATGATTATAGATTGCGCTTGTGATAAACTGAACTTTGCAAAAAAATTCAAAATTGATTCAACCATTTCCTAAAATGAGCAGGTATCAAAGCATTTTAAAAGACAGGGCTGAAAGAAAATGCTAGAGGTCATCTAGCACATTCGCCTAATCATATTACAAGTTATACACAAACATAAGTAGTGTTCCCAAATACATAGTTACAATCAAAGCAAAATAACCTGTGCCCACAGGTTCATAACCGGAGTGAAGTTCACCAACTGAAGTGTGAATTTGGGCTGAGAAGTGAAACCTGAAGTAGATCACCAGCAGTAAACCAGTAAGATTTTGAACTGTGGTTCTATGGTATAATTGATAGGTGCTTGTGTAACTCATTTGTGAAAGTATCTTTCCAGGTGACAGTTCTACCACTTACATGGTGCCTATTCCACCTCATAACTGCACCTGCTAAAAATGTTATTTTTTGAAGTTTAGGAGTATCAAATTAATTGAGAACAGATCACATGGTTTTAGACAGGGATTTGAAATTTGGCAGAGGAAAGGTGTGGTTATGCCCGTGACTTCCTATCAGAATGACTTTGCTATCAGCTTAAGAATTCATTCAAGTTATGTACCCCTCTATATATAGTTATATATTCACAACAGCACTTTGAAGAAAAATATTGCTGGCTTCAGAGATTCTGGATGGTATATTCCAGCCATCCTTTACCTTCTCTATGTATAGCTTAGGCATATTTCTAAGGCAATGGTAATCAGACATTTCTTCCTGTGTTGTCCTGTTCTCAGGGTCCTTCATTCACATTGCTTCTCTGAGAACTGCTTAGCTAGGACACCACAGACCTACATCAGGGGTGGGAGGTGAATCTGCTCTGCGCTGACTCTCGCTTCAGGAGAAGATGGATAGAGTCAGAGGAATGGGCCATCGAGCCTGACTGTTTCTGTGCTGTCCTCTTCCCTCCTGGCCTGGGTTGAGCCCCCTCATCTCCTGTCCCTGTAACACACGAGCAGCATCACCCCAGGATGTGCTATTCCTACCAGACTTGTGTGCCAGAACTTTACTCCTTCCCTTTCTGCATTCCCCCCAGAACTCTTGACAGCAGGAGATGCAAGGAAGATGTGCTGTGGAAGGAAGTAGAGGAGTACAAATAATAACAATGTCTTGCCTAATGTAACTATGGAGTAAATCTCTGTAAAAGAACAGTTCCATAGGCATCTTTATCCCTGCTTGCCCTGTTATGCTGTGAAGTGATTAGAGGAGGAAGAGAAAAAATATTTTTCTGGGGAACCAGCCAAAACCTCTAGCTCAGGTATGACCAAACTTTTGGATTAATACCCAAATCTATATATAACCAAGGGTCAAAAGGCCCATGGCATATTTCTCAGTAGGCCTAGATTGCAGGTTTGCAACGTTTCTAAGAGTTACAGTTGGGAGATCCCCAAAGTTCTGGCTGCACTGTGGTGTGATACTAGTGTGAAGCTCACTCTCAGGGCTGAAGTAGTGGTGTCAGCCTCCATAATCACATTGGTTTTGGTCCTTCCAATTTGCATTAGCTGGAAGTCCCTGCGTCAACTCACACCCGACCAAGTTCCAGGATGGGAGCTGTGCTCTATGAGTCTGTGAGCTGCGTGGAGCTGAGGAGCAACCAGCTGGCATTCCTGGTGGTAGCTGCCCAGAAAGGCTGTAGAAGTTGTTAAGAAGGAGAGATATGGACCGTGAGAGGAGTTACTTTGGTATACATACCACCCTGCACACTCCTTCTGCCCTTCTCACAACTGTCCTTGAACAAAATTAATTAGCATTGTGTGGTATCATCAGCTCTGTTGAGAGAGGCACTTTACTTTTCTCCTACTGTACATAGTTGATCATCCTGCATTTTTCTTTGGCACCTCCAGGATAAGTTCAGTGTCTATCAGCTGACTGGAAGTGAAGTGTGTAAGAACTGTCCTTGTGTAACATCATGTGTTAGTACTGAAGAATTATGGGGTAAATACTAAAACAATAGTTACCAGGGTAAAGAGCCATGAACAATAAACAAAGTGAGTCATGCTAGAAAACTTTTTTTTAGGATTTCAATGGAGTAATGTTTCATCTAATGTACACTTTTAAGAAAGAATGTAATACTATACCTCACAAAATTTTGTTAGTTGCTCCACATGAAGATTGTTTATTGCATTAAAAAGTAATTGTAGGGACAGTAAAGAGTATTGATAAAACATTGCTTTTGAAGAATGTGGCAACTAGGTGCTTCTAGGACCTGCAGTACAAGTATTAATAAATGTAACATGTTTATTAGGGCTCTAGTAGAAAGATTGAATGCTACATTAATTACATTCACAGATGGTCATAAAATCAGGATGTTCGACAAATATGGAGGAGGTTTTAATACAAAAGGACAGAAAGAGTTTGGGAATACGAGCAAGAGATAAAATCAGGTGATCTGGAAACATATAAATGAAAACATCTGAAAAATATGCAAAATATGAATATTCAGTGATAGAAAATATTCACAAGGAAATGTTACAGAGGATAAACATGACAATGGAAACTGATTAGGAAAGTAGTTAGAACAACAAGGGCGTACAAGAGATCGAGATTAAGGTTGTGTGGGCAGCCATTGCATGCAGACCCTGAAGATGTAATTTTCTGTCCTTTGGGGTATTTGACCTTGCAGTGCAGAGGCTGCTGTGTGCATTGAATTGACCCATAAGAAGGAACGTTGGGATTTTAGTCCAGGTGAATCATCTCAGCCCATTTCCTTATTTGAAGGACAAATCTAGATCAAGTGGTATTTAATTTGACATCTTATAGCTAGAGATCTGGTTTGCATTGACACAGCTGAGCCCTGTCCATTTGTTTTCAGGATCTATGGGCAGCAGATCTCATCCTTCCCTGTAACTGGAAGTATGTGTAGAAAAGAGGTGCAGACTGTGGGACTGACTTTGTCCAGTAGAAGGGTTCAAGAGAAATGGTGTCTTGTAAAAGCCAGATAGAGTGGTAAGATGGATATGTGGGTATCCCCAGAACCTATCCAGCTTGCAGACCTTTTATACCAGAATGGTTCTTTTTAGCCCTGAAAAGTGTGGGAAAAGCTTGATAGATTTTTGGGTGTAAAAAATCCAGTGCAGAAGATATTGGTAAGCAGTACAGGGCACCTTGAATTTTGAGAAAGGAGAAAAATCACTTCACTCTTGTGGAGTTCTGCATGCTTTTTAGCTACGAATGTGTTGGTGCTTGGACTGAGGGATTTTTGTAGTCTGTATCCTCAAATGAGAAGCCATGTGTCTGAAGTGTTTATTTATGGGTCCTGAATTAAAATTACAGTTTACCATTTAATGCAAAATTTGGTGTTTGTACCTTGATTTCATCTATGTGCAGGATTCAGCAGTTTTCATCATCTAGTCATTTTGTATGTAATTCTGTGAGATCATGTTTGAATTCTTTTAGAAAATGAAGAAAGTTTGCTATATTAGCCTTTGATTATAAAATTAAAATTTAGACATGAATGTCCAGTTCAGAGCTGGGGACTAATTTCTGTAGCCAAAAAGACTGGCTTGTTTGTGGACAGATGGAAAATCTGGGTCATGCCATTTTACAGACACTACCAATTTATTGGTCAGATACCAAATAACATGAGTACAGTTGCAATATACAGACTTTTCCAATAGTAGAACATAGCGATTGCCCCTACTACAGGTCCAGAAGCGTTCCAGAGGTGTAGCAACCCATTCCAGCAGTGAGGCTGGTCCCAGCCTGCTGAGATTTCTGGTTCCTGGGAGTCACCTTGAGAGGTGGGTGAGCTGGTGAAACCCCACTCATCTGTTTGATATTGACACATCAGCAAGAAAATCCATGGAAACATCATCTCCCTGGAAAGGCTTTAGCAGGTTGTTTTGCTGTGGTGGTTTTTTGTTTGTTTGTTTGGGTTTGGTTTAATTTTATTTTTATTTTTTTTAATATACCAGAAAAACTTTAATGATTGTAGGACCCTGTATTTTTCTGATTACATGGATATGCTATTCCTGACTGTGCAGCCACTTTGGTCTCTTCCATGTCTGGCTGAATTTTCAATGGCTTAAAGGAGTTTTCTAAGTGGGTTGGAAATTGACTGAGATGCTCAGCATGTCTCTAGACAAATTTCTTCAACTATTTAACTACTGGTGTATTGGCAAAGCAATTACATGGCTGTGAACTGAACCAGTCTTCTTGTTACACTCTGACGTGTTTAGATTTCCTACAGCACACACAGTTTCACCTGTTTTCTTCATCAGCGCGTTCAGTTCTGCAGTAACAGATATATAAAATGGATGTGTGGGATTGACAGTTCTTCCAGGTAGCAAATGCCTTCTGCTGCAGCTGGGACAGGGGAAATTCCCACAGTGGAAGACAAGGAAACTCATCATCTCAAGAGGCCCAGAGTAATAGTTACTGTCTGTAGGCTGTAAGTTATTTACAGCCAGAGAGTTCAAGATGGATGAGTTTATATAGCACTAATGATCTTCATATAGGTTTCTTAGCTTAGTTTCTTAGTCTCCATAGCTAACTTCACTGACCTTTCTGGACATGTTGAAAGCTAAAATGCTTCTATACTTAAATACACTCTCACTGTTTTACCAGGTTTTTGATCCCTTGAATTTACGTACTGTATGAGTTTGTCATAAAACATATATGCTCTGGAAAACATCTGTCAGTTCTTGGCATTGCTTATGTTTGGTCTTACATTTTCTAGGTATTGTTGACTCTAAATGCATTTTAGCTGCTTAGTAAAGGTGTGAGTCTATTACAAGAAAAAGGTGTATGGGGCGTGTGGAGGGCAGGAATAACATTATTTCATTTCTTAATGTTATTTATTGAGAACGTGGGCTAACAAGAACACAATTCATTTTACTGAAGTGATACAGAAGATACAGGCTCACCATTTCCTAAAATCAGTAACTGGTCATATCAGTCACTAGTCGTTTAACTTTCCCTCATCAGTCAGTGTCTCCAGTAGCAGAACCCAAGGGGAGACTGGGCCAGCTCTTGTAAGGAGTAAATCTGTTAGAAGTAGTTCATAGGCCTTGTTGCACGTGTTGGAACAGTGGCTTGTTTCGGCCTGTCTACTGCCCATGGAAGCTTCCAGCAACTGCTTCAGAGAAGTACTTAGAGCACTTCAGTAAGCAGATATAGAGTAACTTGTTCAGAGGGAATTGTTTGTATAGACTCTGATTTAAAGTTGGTATATACTTGATATGCTATGGCCAGTTTCTCAGTGATTTAGTTCCACCTTAATTAACACGTTTAATGCTTGGACCTCTTTTTTGTTTTTGCTTCCTTTTTTTCAGTTAAGTATTATTTAACAAAGGTGTTTATGTTAACCACTGAATGTTTAAACCTTTTCTATGAATCCATATTGTATAGTATTTTCATTTTTCTTTATTAAAGTAGAACATATTGACACTTCTTAATGCTACTTGCTATTACATTTTCATCCTAAGAAGTGAACTCTGCAGTGTTTTTCCAAGTTGTATGAGTAAGAAAAACTTCCATTGCAGCCTAGTGATTCCAGATCTCTTAAGTAATATAAATCTATGTACAATTGAGAAAGCCATATCCTATGAAGACAGTGAAATCTTCTGAAGAATATTATGTTGCCACTTTATATTCATTCTTTCCAACTGTGTGTCATTGAAGAAGAATGAATGTCTGTCATTGGCTGAGGTCTTTGGTCCTATTCCCATGGTTAAAGAGGTACCTTGTCACTTACAGGCAGTGTGAGACATCAGTATTTACATCTCTGGTTAGACTGCATCTTAAAATACAGAATTGCACAGGGATTATGCATACTTGACTGAAAAATAGCAATTTTATTAGATATGAGTAGTGTATACGTGACCAATCCTTGTGAGTGCTTTTCAAGTGAAATAATTTGAGGCACTTATTTCTTCTGATCCTTTAGTTCTGAAGGATTAAAGAAATCACCTTTTCACATATGAGCATCTCCCTTATGAGGAAAGGCTGAGGGAGCTGGGTCTCTTTAGCTTGGAGGAGACTGAGGGGCAACCTCATTAATGTTTATAAATATGTAAAGGGCGAGTGTTATGAAGATGGAGCCAGGCTCTTCTTGGTGACAACCAATGATAGGACAAGAGGCAATGGGTACAAACTGGAACACAGGAGATTCCACTTAAATATGAGAAGAAACTTCTTCATAGTGAGGGTGCCAGAGCACTGGAACAGGCTGCCCAGGGGGGTTGTGGAGTCTCCTTCTCTGGAGACATTCAAACCCACCTGGGCACATTCCTGTGTAACCTTATCTAAGTGTTCCTGCTCCAGCAGGGGGATTGGACTGGATGATCTTTTGAGGTCCCTTCCGATCCCTAACATTCTGTGATTCTGTGAAAGAATTGATGTTGTGCTAGGACTGGGCTGTGCTTTTTTTTTGGAGTAGGATTGAAGTTTAGATTCTTACCCACAACCACAGCCTTGAGGACAAAGATCTAATGGACTGAGGCATTCTCACCCCTGGCTCTCACCTATAAACTCTTGTCAAAATGCTGGTCTTCTAGAAACCTGAGAAATCTCTAAAAACAACTAGACTCACAACAGTTGTAGGATTGGAGCTTGCTTCTCCTGCCATGCTGCTCGGGCCCAGGCGGACAACCATCTGCTGTGACCCAGTTCTTCACGTGCGACCGTGTCTTAAACCGAGCGGTCGCTCGAGTGCTGCATTTCTACCACCACTGAGAGACGGTTGACCTTTCCTCCTCCACCCCAAATTGGTGTTCAGTAAATGGGGCCATAAGTGCCCTTTTCCAGTAACATGTTGGAAGTTTTTAAGTATTTGAGTGATTCCTGCATAACAGGCTCGCTGAGGAAAAATCCTGTTGTATAACTTCTGAACTCTTGGCTCATGTTGATCCACTTGAAGAAGATTAATGTAAATTTCTTATTAAACCATACAGATGTTAAGTTAAAATTCAAGGAAACCTGAAAACATGGTTTGTAACAAGACAGTAAAATATTATTTTAAAATTCAGAAATTAATTCTGTGCTCAAGAAAAGAGCTTCCTCCCCAGCTCTTTTGGATGGCTTTTTTTGCTGCTGTCTTACTGTACCACAAGGGACTCTTAAGCATTGTTCTGCAATATTATTATTGCTGGAGTTTCTTATGATCAGAGCCTGGTATTATAATCATAACTTATTTGCTGGATGTAAATGGATAGTAGCTGAAACCAAATTTCTTTTCACCTGTATAATCAAAAAATATTATTTGGATTCCTAGAGGTGAAAGGAGGCAAGCTGAAACTTCATCTTTGAAGAGAAAATTTCAGAGGCACTTTGTCACTGTCATATCGTGGTGCAGACATCTGTCAGACTCTATTACAAATCCAACTTTCTTATTCGATGAGTTACTCAATTTGCAAATTGAGACCTCTCTGCTTTGTTAAAAATTATCACTGCTCATCCAAAACCCCTAAGTGTTTAAAAGTATAAGATGACAGCTTGAACGCTTAGGGATGTGGACTGTCCTTATAAGGACAAATTACCTTTCTGGATGTCACATTTAAATGTTTGGCTGCCTATCATCTACAGGGAATTTAGTATGATAAATCTTTTTAGATCTCTGAGAGTTGAGGAATTATAAGTGAAATTCACGAAAGGTGTTTGAGGTTCAATTTTTCTTTGTGTGCATCTTTTACAGAGTAGGCTTTAAATGTCTCTGATTTCAAGTACTGTATGTGGAAGATATTGCTTGAGGTCATCTTCTTTATTCAATAACATGATGCTTGGTTTTTTTCCAACTAAATAAGGATTTTTTTGTGTGTTTACTAAATATATGTATTAGGCTATTTTGTAGCATGAATCAGGATGCACGAAGCTAAAGATTAAAAAGTTAATCAGTTAATTTGTTTTACTTCTGTGACAAGCATACAAAGATGTAATTGTGGAGTGGATCTGGCCCATCATTTCAGTATCTTATTTTGTAATTTCGTTGTCAATCCCAGTAATATTTGCTATTCTTATGGGAATGAAGATATACGTGGCTTTTATTATCTACATTAAAAACAGCTATTCCTAAATGCTAGGTGTTGATGATATGGATGCTCCCATGGCAACAAAAATGTGTTTTCTCATTCTCACTTCTTTGGTTTGTGTGTATTTTGGTGTTGCTTTTCTTCCATTTTTGTTGAGATAGATTACAACTTTTAGTAGTACTGATGTAATTCTTGCAGAATATATCCTATTAGCTAGGTGCCATTCATTTGTGGGCATTTTGCTTCCGTCCAGTGCTTTACACAAGTTTATTTTATTTAGGAAGTAGATTACTCTCAGAGGAAAACAGCTTTGATCTCCTGGCGTATACCACCAAAAATTCTATAACCTGTTAGGGTATATGAGAATCACATCTTCAGTTTTGGCGGGCAAGTTGGTTGGTGGTTGGTTTCTTAACTTCTAGGCTTTTATAGCCGGTATCCGCTGGTCCTAACACTGTGAACTATTTCAGAGTTAACTATAGAAAATCTAGTTACTCTTGATTACTGAACTTGAGTATGAAGTCTTTTGTGCTAAATCTTTAGCAGGCCTGGAGAGAAGGACTTACCCGCTCCTTCTGCAGCAAGGTGTTGCTGAGACTGTTGTGCTGAGTGAAGCACTATTAGGATGTGTGACAGACTGTGAAGGAAGCGCTGATGGGCACTGTGCAAAGTGGTTCAAATGCCACAGCTGCTCCCTACCCTGCAGACACAGATACCAGGCCTTTGGGAGGTTCAGAAGCGCTCCCATGTGCGATCCTGTGCCCAGCTTCAGAACTGGTGTCTCAGGTGGCATCAGCCCAGGTCTGCCTGGGGTCCCTGAGGTGAGGAGAGTTTTGGCTTCTGAAGCCCCATCACTTCTCTGGTTTTCTGAGGGGGTTCACTAGGACTTCTTGCAGGTTCTGGAAATGGTGCTATCAGGCAAAGTATATAAAAGGCTTGTGACAAAATCCCAAAAGACTGAGACCAAGAAGAACTTCTGTGGTAGAGAAGCACATCTCTGTACAACTGTGAGACCCCCTGCAGGTTGGTGCTTAGACCTGTCAAAGAGAAGCCTTCTTCTCAGCCACATCTGCTTGCAGATCTCTCAGCACTGTCACCTTCAACAAAGCAGTGAGTGTCAATTCCTTACTCTGCTTGATGCTATGCAAGCAAATGAAGCAAATCAATAGCATGGAAAACAAAGCCAGGAGAGGTGTTTCTTGGAAAAGTTGAGTTCCCCTCAGCTAGGAGGTGTACAAGAGGATTGAGCTGCAGCTTTTTCTCATCTCTCTAGCTGTTGCTGGTTTGGCTTGGAACGTATGGATCCTTAGCTATTCTTAAATGGAACAGAAATAAACATGGCTTATGGTGGTGTGTGGGGTTTTGTTTGGGTTTTTTTTTGCTCTGCTGCACACTTGCACCACAGCACAGTTTTCACTGCAGGATGTTGAGTTCTGAATGAGATTATGGCAACATTAATTTGGGAGCTTATGGACAAAGGGGTAAGCTTTAGTGGTAAGGATTTGAGAAAGACATCTATCTTATCATACTTACAGAGATCTCAAGGTAGGTTTTTCTTTCTTTTTCTTTTTTTCTCTTTTTTTTTTTTTAATTACAGGAAGGTGGTGAGGTAAAGGTTATAAAGCTGAATTGACTTGGACAGTTCACAATTTTAACTACAAGTAAGTTTGCTGAAGCCTTTCAGTGTTATATCCAGTCCTGGCACAAGTAATTTCTCTTCCCAAAGGACCTCCTTTTAATGTCTAGAAATATATTAGAATTTCGTCAAGGCCTCCAGATGAGAGATATTCATCTGAGTTTACCTAATTGTTCTAAATTAAAATAAGAAAAAAGAGCTTAAATGTGGGTAGGTGAAGGGGAAGGTCTCTTAGTTTTATCAGATGTATTTCTTCATCAAAATTTTGGAAGTAGAGGCAGAGAATAGCACTGACTGAATTCCAAGTGATTGATATACGAAATACTATATAGCAGAAAGGATTTTGACAATTTACTTCACAAACCATTTCACAGCTCCTTCTGTCCTGAACCTGGACGAATCAAGGTGTGGAGGAGTTTGAAGTGTGTTGTTCTTGTTAACTTATTCTGAAGTTCTCAAATTCTACCAGCTGACCTTGAGTGAAGTTGTGAATTAGTGAAAATCTGGAGCTTTTCCACACCCAGAAGATGGAACTAGTTTGCTCCCATAGCATGATTCAGGTTTTAGAAATGGTAGTACTTCCTACTCAAGCCCTTCATTGTAGTCTCTAAAAGGATTTATTCTGCCTTGTTTCTTTGGGTTTCTAAGATTCAGAGACCCTCAGCTATGCTTAGATGTCCATCCAGGCCACCTGCTCTTAAACTAGATGGGGAGTGCTGTATATTGTACCCCAAGGCATCTGCTTTTTCAGCCACTGCCTGGACCTGCAATTGCTAGAGAATATTTCAGAACTGCAGTGTCAAACCGGCACAAAAAAAGCAACAGACCTGAACCTCAGTTGGGCAGTTAGCATAGAGTTGTTTGCTTACAAGTAATTTTACAAACTTTTCAGCTTAATCAGAAGTTCATATGAAAAACCTTTCAGACAAAGACATTGTGTTCATTTTCAGCCCTCTCAAGGTGAGGGACATAAATGGGTTACACTTATTCATATATAGGTTATTTCTTTTTGTTATTAGCTTGTTTGTGTCTTTAAGCCATCAATATCACTTCAGTGCGGGTTACTTGCTTGTGTTAATCACGTTCTTTAACACCTTAAGAAAGTCAGTGTGAAAAAATAAATAGTGAGAGGAAAGAAGCAATTTTTAGTATGTGGCATTCCCAAAATGTTGAGTCCTAGTAAAGTGGAGAGTGTGTCACATCAGCCGTAATTGTTTTGGTTAATTGTCTGAGGGTCAGAAGACTCACTGGGATGTTTTTCTGGTGATGAGCTGCAATTTACAAATCTGAAGGATATCATAGTACTGAAACAACCCCACTTGTCCTTTGTGAGCTACAATCTTTACAAATTTGGCTGAATACCACTTATGAATGTCTTTTCTAAGGCTGGACAGCACATGAATGACAGAACTGAGACTAAGCCTAGTTCCTGGTTGCCCTTACAGTGCCCAGTCCGTTAAGGCACACTGATGCCCTGTAATGATTTATATGTGCAATATTGCTTTCCCCTATGAACTAGCATATCAGATAGAAACCCAAATATTACAGGAGTGGCTGAGGGTCTTTTCAGTCTGCCCATTGTGTGGAAAAGCAGACAGATGTTACAATGGAATTGCATCATAACAATATCACCACATTGTCACCTGGACAGGCTGAGGAATATTTCATCTCCTGGATGAATAAGAAGCATAAGCAGACCAAAAATACTAAAATACAGGTGTCCTATGGGTGCTCATGTATTAGTTTGTTCTGGAGCAATGAGGTTTGGGTAGATACTCGGAAAGTGGAAGGTTATGACTTACCATGAGGGGAGAAAGAAAAGCACTAAAGAGAGTGACAGAGGAGGAGATGCACAAAAAGAAAAAGGGGAAACACGTGCAGGGAGACAGGTGGGAAAACCAGTGGGCCCAGTGCAGCAGCAGGTGACTGAGGTAGGAGGAGAACAGGTAACTGGAGACCAGCAACCAAAGGAAGCATAAGTATCCTTTGCTCAAGTCATCGTAGTTTTGACTTTTGAAGTCAAAAGTTCCCTTACAGGGTTGCACTTCTCAGATATAGAGTAGGGAAATTTCAGCTCTTTTGCAGAGAGAACATGCATATGTGTGAATTTTGCCTGAATTCAGATCATCTTTGATGCTACAAACAGAAAAGCATGTATATTGTTTGGTTTTTATACATTTCTACACATAAAGCTATAGTTTTCTAAATAAATTTTCTGTTCTGTAAACAAAGTAGATTAGGTGGATTAACTATCTTCTTCAGAATTATAATATAGAATATACTCTGCTTCTGTTATTTGTTAAGCAAAAATAGTCTACAAATTTAGATGCCTTTAATCTCACAATTTTCATGGCCTTCATGGCTTGGTTATTTTTTGAACCTACAAAATAATGTTTAGTTTTTCTGAATGTGTGCAGTATTGGAACTATCACTTAAAAAGCCAATTTTTCCTTCTAGAATGTTTTACTACCTTCTTTCGGGGGGGGAAGCCTCTTTTTTTAAAGACAGATTCGATTTCAGTGTCTGCAAATTTTTTAACATATGCAGTTGAGTCAGCTATGCAGAGTAACACGGGCTTCAGTGGTGACACTAGTCTGAGGGGGGGAAATGATATCACATGAATGGAAACAAATGTGTTCTCTCACTCTGGTCATGAAGCTTTTAATTCCACACTTGGGGAAACAGCAGGATTTACTGGGGTCAGTTGTACTCCACTGGGATATGTATTATTAAAGTGTGTATGTATGTGTGTATAAGTGTTGCATGGAAGAGTAGAAGGTCAGAACACACTTTGCAGTTTTACTACACTGCATTAGATTTACCTTTTAAAACTTATTTGTTCTCAAAATCGGATATAAAACACACACCCCCCTCCCCTGCACATGTATTTACTTGATAAATATTTAAATAGTTGCATTTACCCTTCAAGTACAGTATGTTTGCTTATTATGAGCAGGAATAGGAAAATAACCACACAGTTTTTTCTGTTTAAAAGTTACTTTTACTGTTTTTCTCCCGTTGGACCTTACATACGTTAATTTTTATAATCATTTAAGGAACTTATTTTCAGGATGCTTCTCTCAGAACTTGTCCAACAGTGCCCATATGTGTATTTGTGTGTGATACATGGCCCAGATCTCCTTTCCTATGTTTTTTTTACCTTGCGTACCTTCCTTGTTTTGTAGCACAGCTGCGTTGTGTTGCACTGCCGGGGCGCTGTGTGTTCAGAGTCCACATAGGAACCCACAGAAGGATCATTCTGTTATGGGTGGGGTAAAAGCAGTATCCACGGGACCTACTGCTCAGGTTTGGGCTGGAGGAGAGGACAAATGTTAGGTTGAGGTTGGACTCGATGATCTTGAGGGTCTCTTCCAGCCAAAAGGATTCTGTGATTCAATGAAGTGTTGGTGCAAAGGCTCTTCTCAGGTGCACCAGGGACCAGCCTGCCGTACGTCTGCAGTGGAACCAGCAAAGCAGAGAAGTTACTTGCAGACAACTTTTATTCAATCACTTTCTCCTCCTACTTTGTGCCTTGTTCATAGAATCATAGAATGTCCTGAGTTGGAAGGGACCCACAAGGATCATCGAGTCCAACTCCTTTCCCTGCATGTGACGACCCCACAGTTCACACCATGTGTCTGAGGGTGTTGTCCAGTCTCTTCTTGAACACTGTCAGGCTTGGGGCCGTGACACCTCCCTGGGGAGCCTGTTCCAGTGCTCCACCACCCTTTGGGGGAAGAACCTTTTCCTAATGTCCAACCTAAACCTCCCCTGGCACATCTTCCTGACATTCTCTTGGGTTCTGTCCTTGGTCACTAAAGAGAAGAGATCAGCGCCTGCCCCTCCTCCTCCCCTTGTGAGGAAGCTGTAGCTGCCATGAGGTCTCCCCTCAGTCTCCTCTTCTGCAGGCTGAACAAACCCAGTGACTTTAGCTGCTCCTCATACGGCTTCCCCTCCAAACCCTTCACCAACTTTGTAGCCCTATCACCTTCGTGAAGGTGATACAAAAAGTGTGAGCTTGCGTGCGCTGTTTTCAAATTCAGAGTCTGTTAGGATAATTCAATACTTAGAATTATTTCTGTGAACATAAAACTCTTTACTACCTGCTTACCAAAATGTTGTGGAGCTACTCTCAAACTTCATGCTCATACCTTCAATAGTATATTAGAAATTAAGTAATAGTAACGTAATATGAAATATCCACTGCAATTGTATTTCAGTTTTCTTTTTTAATTTAGAATAATGTGGAAGGAACATAATCTTTTTAATGTACATATTACTTAAGACTGGACAAAGTTCAAAGAAAATGTAATACGTATTAGATATATAAATGGCAGAAGGATCCCTCTGCTCTGTCTATATCCTGTGTACTTCATTCTGCCTGGAAGATCTGAGCCCCAAAAGGAAAATATAATGAAATATTTTTTTAAAATTTTTAAGGTTTTTTTCCTTCTTCCTGAACAATTTACGCTGATTGGATTGCAGCCCGAAATTTCCATTTTAGCTGCTGTTGCTTTGAGTAAAACAATTACTTTTTATTAAAAATGTCAATTCAAATGATTATTTAAATCTGGCTTAAATAAAAAAAAAAAAAACAAAGCCACAAAAAACCTCTTCGCTAGTTACTGTTGTTTTGCATGGGATTCTGTTCTATGGAAACTGGACATAATTTTATTGAACTGATTTTCTTTTAATTGGTATTAATGAAAATTACATGTGTTTGTAAAGGGAGGGTACAATTCCTTAAGGGCCTTAAATTGTCCTGATGCACATGTGCAATTTCCATTACTCTTAATGGGAGCTGCATTTTTCTCGGTGGCGAGAACGAATTCCTTGGGCCTGGATTGCGGATAACCTTTGTGGCAGTGGCAGCATATCGCTTTTTTTGGGGGGATAAATGCAGCGAGGGTGCGTTTGCAGTCCTTGGGACGGGGGTCAGAGCCCTGAGCCCCGAGGCACGGGCTGGGCAGCACCCCAGTTCCTTCTCCCTTCACCCACTGGGCACCCGCAGTTTGCAGAGCCCCCTGCTTTGCTTTGAGTGCTCCTGCTCCCGTGCCTGAGCACTGGAGAGGATTTTAGGCACTCTAATCTGAAGGAAAACCTTAGCTAGACTCCTCATCTTTCAGAAACCACTGGTGGACCCTTAATTTGTATGAAGTTACGATTCTAGAATGAGTTATTTTCATTTTTAAAAGATGCTCTTAATATTTTAACCATGTTGGAGGTTACAGTGAATTGTAACAGCAAATATATAGAAACAATTAACCTGGTGTATGAACCTTGGGGTAAAGTTAATTCAGCCCTTTGTGCCCTTCCCATATGCCTGTCATCAAATTCATGTTACATAACATCCTTTTAGATATCAGGTCTTCTTTTTTATAAATCCAATATCACTATACCACAATGTTAATCTAGTCAGAGTAAATCCAGTTGGAATAAAAAAGTTCAGTATTTTTATTTCAGTTTTCATTGCAGAGATATACAACTTCCCTGAATTAGGAGGGGAGGAATTTGGTCTCAGCCAAGAAATAAAATATAGGTTTGTAGTCAACCTTAAGGTGCAACTGCTTTAACCAGGAGTGGCAGAGTGGGAAACTGTAAATGATTGAAGAAAATAATGTAATCTATTTTTATGACATTTCTTGGTGACTTCAGTTTGTGGAATTAATGTTTTGATTCAATTTTTAAGTACTGTCCTGTTGTTTATAAGAAAAAAAAAATACAGAGTTGCACAAAGCCTGATAAACGTGGTGATAAAGAGTGAAGATTTTTGAAAGCTTTCTTTGATTATAATTTCTTGATTTTGGTAGCATATATTCTGCACCAATGGAAGTAAGCATAATTCAATCACAAAGGCTGCATTTCCAACTCTCCTAATTTCGCTGTTTATGGAAATATATTCCTTGTTGCAGTAATATGCACGCTGAAGTATCAGTATGTAGGGACAATGGAATGAGTTGAGGGATTTACTGATTTACTCTGAAATATTTTTTTTTTTTTTTAATGGTGTTTATGCAATAGAAGTTAGTGTAGCATTAGAATTTCAGTCAGTCCAACCATTGGCAGTGATTTATAACCAGAGCTTTAAATGAAATTGGGAATTAGGGGAGAAACATTATTTTCTAGTCAAGTCAAGCAGCTGTGTTGTGGACAAGGGCTATTTCTTCTTGACTTATACCCAACCTGCGTGCATCAGGAACTCCAGTCTGATGGAGCTTATAATTTTAGCAGTAATTGCCATTTACATTCCATTCCTACCTGTTAAAATGATGAGAAGAAAATGTAAGAAAAACAGATGTTCTGACCCCATAGAGCCCAATAGACCTTCAGATCCTGTGTACCAAAAGTTCTTCCTTAATGGGATTCAAGAGTGAGAGCTTTTCTTTTTCTTCGCCTTTCTTTTCTTTCTCTTCTCCTTTCCCCTTCTCTCCCTTCTCTCCCTTCTCTCCCTTCTCTCCCTTCTCTCCCTTCTCTCCCTTCTCTCCCTTCTCTCCCTTCTCTCCCTTCTCTCCCTTCTCTCCCTTCTCTCCCTTCTCTCCCTTCTCTCCCTTCTCTCCCTTCTCTCCCTTCTCTCCCTTCTCTCCCTTCTCTCCCTTCTCTCCCTTCTCTCCCTTCTCTCCCTTCTCTCCCTTCTCTCCCCTCTTTCTGTGGTGCTGTATTAAAGTATTTGCCTGTCTCACCGGTAAGTGACGAGGGCATTCCTTTGCTGGTGGATAATGAATACCAGTCCCTTCAGCTGTCATTTCCTAACACTCCACCAATTGCTGAGAAATGTTGCTGGAGATCGGCTGTATTGGTTTGTCTTTCTTATTGGTAGTACTGTTTCCAGTGTGACGATGGAGAAGAACTGTTACCTCATCCAGGCCCACTGCATCTGCTCCCGTACGCACAGGGAGTGAGGCACGAGTGGGGCACGGCTGAATTCCCGCCCCGCTACTGAGGGACTGGATGCTGGTAGTAATCTCTATGCCAAAATTTAAGAAGAGAGAGGGAAGGGATTAGAGATTACATGGTCTAAACAGTGCACAGGGGTTCAGCGCAAATATCAGAGAAAGAATGATTCGAAGATAGAGAAGTACAGCAGTGTGATAAATATACAGCGTGGGCTTAACCAAGGCATATCTTTCCCATCTAACTTGATACCTGTCTTTAATAAGCCTGTTTAATACTTCTTTCTCTCAACAAAGGAAATTTAGTATGGTTGGATTTCAAATAAACATCAACTAGAGTGTCACTTGGGAATTGGTTCAGTTACAGAGATTAGTACAAAAACTCTGAGGTGATAACACATTAGTTAAAGGGATAAGAACAAAAGGTTATCTTTACAGAGAAGTGGTGAGTCAAAAGGTAGAGAGAGGCAAAATTCCACAAGAAAGGATCACTGTACCAATTTTACGTATTGTTTCCAGTAAATACCAAGAATAGTCCTTTGGAGTTTGTTGGTTACATGAGCTAGAGGGGTATTGTAAAATTCAAAACATGTTATCAAATAGTAAAAGCTGGATGGCTTTTACAGTACAAGTAACAGTAACAGGATAAGATCTGATAAGAATTGCAAGATCAGGCAAATAGTGATTTATACTGTTTTCACTATGAAGTTGAAGGCTTTTTCATTGGAAATAAGTGTAAAATGATACAATTATTTTATCTGGTCAGCAGACTAAAGGCCTCATATGATCTCCAGGTGTGATAAAATGGGTAATGGCAGTTTTAGGAAGAACCAACCAAAGTACTTTCAACAAAGGGATGTGGAAGTATCAGTAATGTTGAAGTTTGCCTGAGTGAGACATCTGTCCACGTAGAATAGTGTCTATTGTTCTGGGTGAAGAAGAAGATGTGAACAGAGATCTTCTGCTAAAAAAAAAGGTTACAATGATCTGACTGAAAATGAACACCTGGTTGGTTTTTAGTCTTGGCAGACAGATAAGTTGGAAAAAAGCGGCAATGAAGAAAGAAACTGAAAATGCAAGATAGATTTCTAAATCTTTGGAGCAGTGAGGTTTTTGGAACAGCCTACCTGTAGCAGCAGTGGACACAAAACATACATTTTAGAAGTGGATTGTGCAAGGTATGTGACTGACCTTGACACAAGAAAATCCTTGATAGTTTGCTGCAGTGGTTGCAGTGTGCCCCATAGCGATTGCAATGAAAATGGAATGCCTACTAGGTACAATTTCAAGCATGTCCATGCGGGTGACCCTAAAGCTGCAGTTTGTTTTTCCTGCAGCAATTTCCTTAAAATATGATTCTGCCCTTTGGGGCTTGAGGAGAAAAAGGGTTGGTGTCTTAGAAAACAAGTCTAAAAACATTCATCAGAAGTAGTTCAGGAAAGTAAGTTGTGTGCCGTTGAGCCAGTGCAATTATCCTGTTGCAGTCATAGAAAAGAAAGCAAATGAGGATTGACAGTGAGGTGCAATAGATAATATGATACCAATATTCAGAATGGAAAAAAAAATATGCTTATAGGTGAGCTTAACTTAGTGAATTATGCAGGCTGTATATGAGGCAAATTCATAGGCACTGTGTGTCATGGAAATGAAAACCAGTGAACAGAGGATGAATCCGTTGATACTGAATCTGTAGATTTTGATGTTATGAATGAGTAAAGAAACAATATGAAGTGACCCAGAGGTAAGAAAAAACATGAACAGCGTGGAAAATGAAATTTTCTTAAGAAAGTGTGAGTGGATAGCCATATGGAAAAGTATTCTAAAATATGTAGTGTTCAGGAGACTGTTGAAAAAGAATAATATCAAAATGTTTTGTTGTTAACATTTGCGGTGTCATGGCATTGACAAAGCAAAGTCAAATTATAACTCAGCTTTAGATGCATCTGCACACAGGCTAAACACAATTTACTCAGAAAGCCCTGTTGAAACAACCCTTCCTACTTTTGCTCATTTTGGGCTAATAGAAGTTGTGCTTAGTGAAAAAGAGACACATTTATTACCAAAATGTGTTTGATAAATAGAAGAGAAATATTTATTTAGATATGGACAGTTGGAACAAAGCGTGTCAGGTACTGAGAGACAATGACAGCATATAAGCATTTGGAAATAGGGTGCTTGAATGAGATTGGGAATATGTGAGTTTCCAAAAAAATAGAAGAGGATGAAGGAAAATTTAAACGGAATGTAAGAGTTTGGTGTTAGTTTTTGTTAATACCTAATTTAGCAGAGGTGTTCGGAAAGCAAGGAGAATGCTGTAGTGAAGCAAAAGACTTTTGTTTGTGCCCTTCTTTTTTCAGTCATTCACAACATTTCAAAAAACTTTGTATACTGAAGTATTCCAGGCTTGGTCTCTTCCAGGAGTTTAACTGAAATGAACTCAAGCAGTTATGAGTTATGGGAGTCAGAAAATCAGTGTTCCTATTGCAGAGTGCCATACATTCTCTTGGATCAATTAATATTTTTTTCTCCTTTCAAAGCAACTCAGACTTTGACTCGTAATATCGTAATATATTAACACAGCCCATCGAGGATCAAAATTGGAAGGTGAAAACTCTGTTAAATGATACATAACCCAATCAAAAAATCACTTCAGAACATGTTCAGTTAGCCCTGCTGGGATGTCTACCACGATTTAGGAACAACTTGCCCAGCCAGACCTCTGAGCCATTGCAATATGTGAATCTTTTTTCACCTACATGTTCTGACCAGAGCTGGCACTAGAGCCATATTACAACATCTGCAAATTGCAGAGGTCCAAAATGTCATATATGATTTTATCATCAACAACAGAATAAGATGGCCATTCCAAAAGATCCTGTGGCAAAAATAATCAATTTTATTTTTATTACAATGTAGGATACAAACATTTGCTTAGATTGTCTTTAATTTTGATTCTGAATTTTCATTCTATATCATTGTATGTTGTGTTAAAAGAATAATGAAATCCCCATGTAGATAAGATTGCTACTCCCATTAAGTTACTTGGTTAAACTGTTTCACCAGGAAAAGTATGAAAAAGCTTGATGTTGCCATTAAAACACTTCTCAAAACCTGTACTTAGCTTCTGTCTTGTCTTTAGATATCAGCAACGCTTCCCTATAATGTGAGTGATTTGTAGTTACTTTGTAGGAAGGGTGACTGCTCTTCACTTGTAGGGCATGGAAGGAAAATACAGATGTACCAGGAAAGATGGAGACCAGACTAGAACTGACTCAGCAACATAGTTCATCTGCATTATTATGGCATTGTGTCCTTGCGTATGGGTTTGTTGGGCTTCCTCTCAGGGAAGGGTGATGTTCAAAAGAGGCCATGAGCCTCATGAATTGTCCTTGCAGGCTGGGTTTGCCCTGCAAACAGTGTGGACGGACTGGGTCTTCAGCCCCTGCTAAGATGCGAGTTTGCAGTCAGAAGGAATTTATTTGTTTGGCTGCTCTGTAGCATCATTTCCATGTTATTTCTCAGACCTTCAAATGTCCTATCTATGGCATCCATTAATACTCTACCGATGGTATTACTGTCTCTCATTTTGGAAATGCATCCTGCCTGGCTTATGTTCAGTTCTTGGAGAAATTT
Organism: Patagioenas fasciata; assembly: GCF_037038585.1. Lineage (NCBI taxonomy): Eukaryota > Metazoa > Chordata > Aves > Columbiformes > Columbidae > Patagioenas > Patagioenas fasciata. The sequence goes on from NC_092521.1 coordinate 62,457,127, forward strand.
TTGGAGCTAATTTGCTGAGCAGGTAAACAGGACACTGGTCCATGGGTGTTAGGTCTGAGTATGCTCAATAACTATCCATAGGAGAAATAGTTGCTGTTTAGGATGAGGGGCAGTGAGCACAGACTGAAGCACAGGAGGTTCCATCTGAACATGAGGAGAAACTTCTTTACTTTGAGGGTGCCAAAGCACAGGAACAGGCTGCCCAGAGAGGTTATGGAGTCTCCGTCTCTGGGGACATTCAGAACCCACCTGGACACATTCCTGTGTGATCTGCTCTGGGTGAACCTGCTTTAGCAGGTAGGTTGGACTAGGTGATCTCCAGAGGTCCCTTCCAACCCAAACCATTCTGTGATTCTGTCGCCAGAGCCCTGCTGGCTGCCCAGAGACTGGCTCATCCCCCAGACTGTGAAAGAAAGAAAACTAGAGAGGGGCAAATTACATGTGCCCAAGGTCGCAGGAGTGGGCGCCCAGCAGTGTTTCTCTGGAGAGATCTGCAACTTCCCAGACATAGGGAGCACCTTCCAAAGAGGAAGCACCATCCGAAGAGGAAGCATGGAATTTTTCTGTGGAAGCATTTTGCAGTGCAGCATTTATTAAGTTTGCATGTCAGCTTTTCAGTTACTTTGAAAAAAACTTTACCATGGTGTAAAATGTAAGCCTGTACATAATGGTCCAAATCATGTTCCCGTTAAATGGGTTGTTATTTATTCCACTGACTTCAATCAGCAAATGAAAGCAAAACATACTCCTTACTCTTGAAAAAGAAGTAGTGCTAATAGCAGGAATTATTTTGTTTGGTAGGGATGATGCTGCCAGATTTTAAATTTTATCAGTTTTTCTCTAGAACATGTTGTTTGTGCCATGAGTTTGAAAGAAATTGTATTGCTGCCAGCACTTTGAGAGACCAACAGGAAGCAACAAGGCTTTTGTATATTCATCAGCTACTGTATATTACATACTTCAAATTGCATGAAAAAATGGGGATCTCAGATAACACACATTTTGAAGAGGGATTTACATTTAATAAATGTTTACAAGTATTTTCATAAACTCAGCTTATGACAGTGTTGGCTTCATGTGATTGATTACTCAAATGTTGCCTTTCCTCAAATATAGATTGTGCAGTTGTCTCCAGGAGTTATTTATATTTCCTAGTATTTATGATCTGCAAGGCAGCTTAGTTATTAACATTAGTTATAGCTATTTCTGTAGATATTTATCTGAACCACAAGTTTTTGACACATTTCTTTTTCTTTAAGAAGCAAAGCATATCTCCAGCTATAAAAATGTTCTCTGATACAGAAAAATATATGTATCGATACAGCTATTACCTAGAAATACTCTAGTGAAGACGTAGATTTGACTTCCAGAAGAGAAGAGTGTAGGTATGCAAACAAAATGCCACTGTAGTAGTAACATTAAAGATTCATTTTTGGGGTTTTTTTTTCCCCTCTGCGTGGAGAATTTTTTTATTACAAGCAGTTTTTACCCTTCTCCAGCCTTATTGTTGTCTTTGGGGTAGCAGAGTACTGGCAAGCATCTTACTGAAAATAAATTAGTCGTAAGTAATATTTTAGATTTATTATTGAGCTTACCTGCTCTGAATGAAGTCACTTGGATGCACAATAGGTATATGCATGATACGATAGTTCAGGTTTTAAAAGCATAATAATGATATTGTGAGATTCTAACTAAAAGTCAGGTCTTACCTGAATGTGACACAAGGGCAATATGCAGTGATCAGGGTGTGGTGAACAGCAATTGGACCTGGTGACCAAGATTAATGAAACTCACATGGGTTTTAATTAGTGCAGCTGCAGTCATCAATTATCTGGAGAACACAAATATTGTTATATTTTGGGAAATTCTTGATTTATTTTATTCCATTGGCCAGTAGATTTAGATGAATGAGTTCTCATCATAAACATTCTGAGAAAAACTGCCTGAGGCCATGGTTTATTATTTAGGACACAATCAGTAAGAGTGAGCGCCACTGAAGAAAACATTGTAAACTGGTCTCAGTATTAATTTGGAAAATTTGCTGAAATGTGTGGCCTTGTATGGGTCGTCAAAAACATTAGAGCATCTCAAACAAAATACAGAACAATCTGTCAGGCAGGGAATGTGCAAGTATTATTGTCCGGCAGCTGATCCATAACAGAATGTCAGTGCATGTACACTTAAAGCAAGTATCAACAACATCTAATTTGACACATAATGTGGTCTTCTTTGATTATCCTTTAAGTGCATGTCTTAGAACACTGAAGACTGGACAAGTAAGTAGAGGGAGAAGAGCTGAAACATGACAACCCTTCGCAAGTCTAAAAAAAATCAGAATCTAGAGCTTTTCAGAGGTATATGCATTTTCAAGGCAACTGTTTAAAATAAATGCAAGGAAAAAGAACAGGAGGAAGAAGGAAACTTGATTAAAAATTTCTTACTATAATTTCATTTGAAAATGTTTCTTTTAATGTGGTCTGAAACCTGTGTACAAACGATTAAAAATAAATAAATATGAGAGCTAACTACTAAAAACAACATCTGCATCTGTCATGTGAATTAAGAAAAGGACACAGCTATAGATGAACAGATATTTCAAGAAGTCAAATGGTAGTTTGCCTGCATGTGATATTTTTCTGAATGTTTTACTGTAATTTGAGTTTGTCTATTCTAATCCATGGAAAAGAAGTTAGGTACACAATGCTACTCAAATCCCTGCTCTTGTTTTTCATCCAACAAAACTGCTAAACGAGGTAGTACTTAAATATGAACAAGAACTGAGAAGAGCATTAAAATTCATTTACTCAGGACAGAAGAATGGTTCAAACGGTTGCACTTCAATGACCTAATTCAAAACCTTTTTTTTTTTTTTTTCCTGTTTTCATCCTTTCCTCCCTCTTCCTATTTCCTCCTATTGAAATGATCAGTTAAATTCCAGGTGAACATAATTCTCGAGAAGATTATTACTTTTCTTGGGGCATAGTCCCGTTGTCCCTCGCAAGGAAGTGCATTTGCACACTGGCAGCGTGCTGGAGCGCAGACTGTCTTGTTACCCAGCCGGCACAGTGGGGCACATGTGTCTGATGTCCTTATTTCTCACTGGTAGCTGTCACACTGACAATTGGAAAATGCTGTAATTTCCTTAGTTTGCATTATTTTTATATCCCCTATTGTTTTTACACATGACCTTTACCTCTCCGTTCTCCAATTAGCAGAGTGAAAGCCATTGTTCATTGAGCAGAGGTATTTGTGCCCAAGGGAGCAAAATTTATTTTCTATATATGCTGTTGTGGGTGGTGAGGATTCTTTATTACTAAAGAAATAAACCTTCATCTTAACCTTTGTTTGATTAAACTAACCCCAGACATCACTGAATTTCGGCAGGAACTTCCGTCAGCTTGTGAATAATCATCGTGCTGGTGTTAACCAGCAATCAGCGAACGTTTGTATAAATGGGTATGAACTGTGTGGGCCCGTTATAAAATGATGGTTAACCAACTTAACTAAAGATTTCTCCTCGGTTTTGCAGTTTTCTTTGATTCTGCGTTTCTTGGCTAATACAGACACTGGGCAATTGTTATAATTGCATCAACTGTATTAGCTAAAGCAGCAAAGAAATGATACAAAATATAGTAATACTAGAAATATTTTACACAGTAGCAGAAATGTAAATCAACATGTGGCATTGCGGTCATCAAGGAATCTGGCTAATTTGAGGTTATAATCTGTTAGAAAGGCAGATTTTTGTTGTCAAAGTAGGTGATTTCAGTGCTGATACAAACTATCATTCTTTATGCTGCTCTTTATTTCCTTCCCACCAGTGATATATACCAGCAGTATTATTGGACAGGTCATATAAGTTTAACCAAATGCTTGTACAGTGAGTTTGAAAAAATATTCATTAGTCAATTTTCAAACAATGTCAGTTCGGCAGTTCAAAATCACTTTACTAAGATGGAACTTACTACTAGACTGTTGTCTCTTGTAGCTACCTAACTCTATCACATACAAATTCAAAACTTAATATCAAAATGATAATTTTGAAGATATTTAATTGGTCCAGTATTTGGCCAGACATAAGTCTTTATGCCATTGTAATCAAAGGTTCTAATACTTATAATGTTATTATCAATTCAAAGTTTTGCTTTGTTCATGATTGTATGAATTCTTTTGACCATGAATAGGATTTTTCATATTGAGCATTTGAAAACATTGAGTGCTTTTCATAGCTTTGTTGCTAATAAAATAATAATTCATTAATAATATAGTCCACTCCTTATTTTGTAACAAGAGGTTTCAATCTCCTAGTACTAGTTTAGTAAAGTAGGAATAGTGGTTTAATCAGTGTAATGAATTTCTCTTGCATTACTATTTCAATTATTTAGTGATTCACACTGGCTTGTAGATGCCAATGGCTAAACTTCCCAGTAGGACTTCCAAGCAGTTGAGAATTGTTTTAGTTGAGATTGTAGTCCTTGGAAAATACCAAATTTGAGTTACCAACTTGTCCCTTGGGTCAGGAACATGTGTGCAGGGAGCATTTTCCTGTTCATTTGCGAGAGCTGACATGAGGGCAGGTTCTCCAGCTCAGCTTCAGAATTGCAATAACCAATTTCTTGTGAAATAGAGAGTTTGCTCGTATGATTCACTCACAGTGTTATGACAGCTGTATTCCTAATCTCTTTCTGGATTTTGTATCAGTCTCCCTAGATAGATTTTAAAAGACGGCATTAATAGGGTGATTGTCAGTGACAAGACTGGAGCTGCGATCAGACGGGCTGCTCCTGCTAGCCAGGTGACAACACCGCTGCTCAGACTTTCTCTCCTGGATGTTATTGTTTCAGGAACATGAACAAAACCCAGCAGCTTTAGCTGTCGTTCTGCTGGGTTTTGCTCTGCGGTCCGAGCAAAAATTGGGTGGAGCGCATAGAACGTGTCCATGACTCTGGATGTTGTCCTATTGTTCTTCTTCACGTTTGGCTTAGATTGATGTTTGGATAGGACATACCAAGCCCCCTCTGGCTATATTTGCTGCAGATCCACTGAATTTCTGGTTTCAGATGTTTTTAGTGGCTACTTTCTGTGTTGGTCTTCTCTACTGTCTTTTGGCTGGGTTTGTGAAATTCCATGCTCCTTCAACCATCTGCATCTGTTTACAGAAATGGCCTTGACTTCAGATAGACTTGAACACAATCTTTTTTACCTGTTTCCAAAAAATACGACGTATGAATTATTTAACAATTATTACTCATTGTACAAAACAGCAGTACCATGTCCATACCAATATTTTTTTAAACTGGAGTAATAAAATTGTGGGGATTGCTACATATATGAAAGTGGTTGGTACAGCTGTTAGTTGTTCAACTTCAAAAGCTTCACAGCCTTGTGATCTTCCAGTATTTTGACTGATATCTGAACTTTGTTCTATTTGTTTTTCTCACAGGCTTCTCAATTTAGTCCCTTATCTAATGAAGTCCTGTTTTGTATCCAACAGGCTTATTTCTGATGATTCTGTATGATACTGCACTATATGCTTTTTTTTTCCCCTAAGTCAAGTTAGTTTGTAAGTAAAATTATATTATATTTGTTAGAATAAATAATATATGGCAAGGTATTCAAAATTGGTGGTCAACTTGACTAAAAATTGGTCTGTTTAAGGAATTTCTTACAATATGTTATCAATAGAATGTTTTTTCTGATGTAGCTTCTTAAATCCTAACATGTTTTATGTTACTTTATATAGCAATAATAGCATACCTTGTGCTGCTATTTCAAATATTATAGCTTGGTGTAATGTAACAACATTATGAATTCATACATGTAAAATGCATGGATGATAAGAAGTTACAGTGCAACTTCATGGGTTGATTCTAGTCAGCTAGCTATTTTAATTACTTAATCTGTGTCTATGGTTGGTAAAAGAGAATTCTTACATTTTCTGAAGTTTTAGGTCTTAATTGTGGCCAGTGTTTGGCAAATATGAAGATGCATGGCTTTTCTGTCTCCATTTTTTTGGGCAGCCACAGATAATTCTCTCTCACCAATCTGAACACCTGTCAATATTATACTTTCTCATACAGAACCCATGCCTGAGGAGGAAATCAAATAAATAAAATACAAAACCCGAACCTACAATTCAGCATCAATGCTGTGTGCTTAGTGTGACAGGACCTTGCAAGCCTCTGCTACCAGAATAAGCTCATCTCTAATGGCTGATGTCCTGCCTGCAAGAGCCTCCTGCCTCTGGTTTCATTTTGGTTACCTGAAGGCTCATGTTCTATGTGTTTTGGGTAATACATGGGAAAATACAGAATTTGTAAACAGAAAAAAAAAAATCCTCTCCTTGGAGTAGTTTAAGTAGATTATTTTGCCATTTTGGGAGAAATGAACAAGTTTTCTCAGTGCCTGTTTCCTAATTTCCTTTTTGCAGCCTGTCTGTGTGTATACAAAGAAATGCTTGAGGAAAAAGCTAATACGAAGAGTATTTGCATGTGGAAATATGTTCTGCTGAGTTGTTTGGCTCTTTGCAACGTACAATGTGTCTTCTTCAGTGTCATGCTGCCCTTTTGTTCCAAAGTTGAATGTTGTGTTTGCGGAACATAGTTGTCATGGTGGGTCACTGTTATGAAAAGTTGAAAGGGGCAGTGTATTGATGGCTTTTGAATATTAAGACAAGGACTTGAACTTCATTAGCAGAAGAAGGAAAACCACTGTACAGTTGTGTCTTATGCAGCTTAGCGCCTGGGCTTATGTGTTGTGTGCAGCTGAAAACTTACTCTGGTTTTGGCATTTTTGTTTTCTTATCTGAGCTATGATTCCACAGAAAGAAATCTTCATTGAAGTTTCTCAAAATGGTACAATAAAACCTTTAATTAAACTGTAGCTGTGTTAGATTTAGAAATCAACATCAATGATGTTATAAATTACGCAGGGCTTGATGTAGTCAATAAGTTGGAGGAAGAATTCCTAAAAAAATGAAACTCTTTTTTGTAAATAACAGTGCTGTTGGAGATTAGCTTATTCCTTAAGCTACTGGGCACAATCAGCATGCCAGCTTTGTCTTCGAGCAACTGGACATCTTGATTTCAGGTCAGATGTGAGGCCTAACAGCGCTCTCTGATGCAGTTAAGTGGCAGAAATATAAAGGCTGTTTTTTGTGAACTTTGCTTCCGAAGTCCAATAGGGCAAAATATGAAACTGCCACCTCTTCTCTGCAGAAGAACGAGATGGACGGGGGTTGTTAGAGGCACAGCATATCGGCTGCTCTAATCTTTGAAACAGCCTTTATGGTGGAGCTGGTAGTGATGCTACAACACACAAATTTGTCTTTATGGAGGCTACTTTTCATTATTTTGTGACTAAAAGCAATGTTTAATGCTGCTTTTTTACTACAAGAACAGCACAGAGAAATTGAAATAGAACTGGAAGATGAACGCAGCCGAGTTCTTACTCTGTGTCCAGCTGTGGTCCTTGGAAATTTCAGGTCACTATGGTAGAAGGCAAGCGTAGAGACATTAATGCACATGCAGTTGTAAAGTGAGTTATTCTAAAACAGACACTTTGTTTAATGGTAAAGAGCATTCATTCCCTTCTCCCACAGCCGTTGCTCTTATGTGACGAGAAGGACATTCGATTGGGACACATGGAGGATTCAGAATTGCTCATTTTCATGGAGCTTGTTTTGATTTATGAGTTTGATATCAAGAGCCTTTAACATATAACTCAAGGTGTATCCTGTACTCCAATGCTACCTGGCACGTTGTTCACCCACCCTCCAAAGCTTATGAAATTTATGGCATTGCCACAGAACAGTAGGAGATTTGAAGTGGAGCCCATGAAGCAAAGCACTTGTGGCGTTGTTACCCTTCTGCACAGTAAAATCAGCACACGACAGTCAATCATATTTAATATAACCTGTTGTGGGTTTTTTTCTTATCTCAACTGCAACAAGATAAATTAGTGCCCAAATGGAGGCCAAATACATGTGCTTGCATTTACGTTCTTCACTTCAGAAAAATAATGCTGTTATTAAAATCAGCTTGGTCTGTAATTAGAGATAAGTAGCTGTCTATAAAGCTGACCTCAAGTAGAAACTAGTGCTTCATATTCTGGGTGTAAAATTCGCAATCATATAACTGAGATGGCAATAATCCTTTTTTTTTAAAAAAAAAAAAAAGAGAAGTATTGATAAGTCAGCACTTTAAAAGGAAGGTAGCTTGCTGCTTGCAGCAATACTCCCATTGAGGCTGCAAAGAGATATTTGAGAGGGAA
>NC_092521.1:62470397-62480397 GCF_037038585.1 Patagioenas fasciata
GAAGAGCAAGTGTTACAGCTTGGAAAAAATGACTAGAAATAAGAGTGCTTCAAAATTCAATGTTAAAATTTTGTATTTTTTTAGCAATTGCTGAGCAGTCTTCCTGAACAGAGAAGTACTGAGATTAATTGATAAAGTAAACAGCTGCCACAGAGTAGAAGAAAAACCTGCACATATGTTCTGGGGATCTGTATTAGTTCCACTGGCACCATATTTGAGAATGAGATTTTTTTTCTTTCTGAAATTTTAAGAGACTGGTAATGGTTTAGCATTGAGGGCGCTGTCATTTGGCTGGTGGTTCATCAGACCAGACCTAACATGGAAAAATATCCTACTTTTTAGATGAACTATGTTTGTCTCTGCAGTGTTTGTGTCATGGAAATCACTATTATTCAAGAGTGATTTCAGGCTTATTCTGTAGCAAATAATAGGCAGTCCATGATCTAAACTTACCAAATACTATTTTTGTTGCTGGCAGGGGCATATCTTGGTGTGGATAGACTGAAAGGAAAACTTAGAAATAAAACTATGCTATAATAGGAGAGATAGTCTAATCTTTTTTAATGGCATTTAATCTCCTAAATCTTCTGATTTCATTTAATTTTAAAGGGTAATAAAATATGATTGAAATACATCTGAAATGTAGCTTAATAAAAGTAATCTGCTATACTGAAGATCTACCATTTTGTCAATCTGAAGGTTTAGGATGCAAATGGATGGAAATACTTATTTGGATCTTAGACTTCAGAGTTCTTGTAATTTCTGTTGCACATATTCATTTTTTAAGTAGGTAATGCCAATTATTTAAAAATAAAATGAAATTACTTTAGAATTCATTGCAAGGATCTTAAGAAAACTAATCTCCAGGTCATAAGAAGGTAAGACATAAGAAAAACATGCCCGATTAAGGAGAACATACCTGGCAGAAGAGTACGTTTCTGTGGATAAAGTCAATTGTTCATGTTCCTGTTGTTTCCAGAATGATAGAGACCATAAATGAACATCTGTTAAAAGCATAATGGTTTGTGCAACAATACTCTGATCCTCTTGCATTTATATTTAGAAGGAGAACTGCATTTTGAAATACTAAATGGGCTTAGGAATCACAACCTCGAATGATACTATCTTAATTAAAAATACATGCATATCTTGGTGATGTTGTGCACCTCCTCCATTTAAAAATAGGAAGAGAACAACAATTAAGCATTTTCCATGCACTAATTTTTGTTTAATTTCAAAGAGTTAACCTTCGGAGAAGAAAGCTTCTGCTGGCACGTTAGTGATAAACATTACATTAAAATAGTGATAAATACTATATAATACTCCCAAATAGACATTTTTCCTGTTGTATCCTGGGATGCTTTCTACAGAAATCTCAGTATATTTTTAATGAGATTGTACATCAGTTTGTATGTTGTAGTTTAGACATATTGGCTTTAATTATTTTTGAATGTGCAGTTTTTACAGTAGACAGAATATATGTGATTTAAGACTCACCACGGCACGCTGAATATCACTTGGCATTTTAGCAAAATGTGTGATATTAAAAAGACCATGAATTTTAGCTCGATTTTCATTATTTTCTCAGATATGTAATATTCCTCTTTGCTCTCAATTCTTCTATTCCACATGTGCAACATTTTGCATGTTATATTAAAACAATTATGTCAGTCTTATTATCTCTCTCTGTACTGTGGTTCCACTATTATCACAAATAATATTAAGTCAGCCTAATTCAGCATTTTCTGCCAGCTGAGTGCTATGGTATTTTGCCTAAATCAGAAGGAAATCAAAATAAAATCTTAAAAAAAAACAAGTTTCAAAGAGGTCTTGGTAGGTTGACCAAGGCTTAAACCACACATTTTGCTGAAGTACTGTAAAACCTTTTAAGGCCAATATCAGTCTTGCCTTGCTATAACATAAGCAAAATTATAAGGTGTATATTTTACTTGAGTTTAAACATCTTCCAGTAATGTTGGCAAACGGTTGTGAATATTATGCCAGTGGACAAAACCATGAAAACGAAAGTGACTGAAACTGCTCACTAAAAGGAAAATGAACAGTTATTTTGATTTTATCAGCTGAGATACAATGAACAAACAGATGAAAAGTAAATGAGAGTTTGGAAATCGGTTTTTTAACAAGTAATAATTTGTTAACAGTATAGGCTTGGTTATTTTATCTTAGTCCTTTTGACAAGACTCATTTTGTGGTAGCCGTAGCATCATTGTAGAGCCTGATCTCATACTTACAGAACTCAGTATAATCTCATTGACTTCAATGCAAGTTGAATTGGACTAATAATGAAAAATCGCATTATAATAATAGTAAGTTTAGAAAAAAATAGTGCTTATAGCTGATTTAAGTCAAACTGAGTTTGTCTGATATTTTACTGATGTCAGTAAAATCATACTGTAAGTTGGTATTGCTCTGCTGTGACAACTGTGAACTCTTATTCTGAGAACCTATTAAAATCACAAACCAGCAGTCGTTCTGTTATAAGGCAGTACAGATATTTGTCTAAATACAATATCAAAATAAGTAACTTAGTAAAAACCAATTTGTAGTAAGTTATCAACTGAAGAGATGAAATAATGGACATATTACAATTTTTTTCTTTCTTTAAATTTTTATCAAGTCTGCGATATGTTATTTTCAGCATATAGTCTTATTTTTCCTTTAGGGGATTTTCTGGTTTTCTTTTTGAATTTTCTTATAAATGATAGGTTTGTTTTATTCAATATGATTTCATGTGAAAGTAAATTAAAACCAGCAAAGATTAAAAAAAAAAAACAACCACCAACTGATTTTTTTAAAAATTCTTTTTATTTTTTTCCCCCTGTAAAATATTACTTGACTGAGCAGCTTGATTAAAAAATCACATAAAACATACAGGGATTCTCTATCCCTCTGTATTTAAGATATCTTCTTTTCTAGCTCTAAGGAACTTTTCTCTCATCTCTCCTCAATTTAAATAAATACACTAACCATACATACATTGTAAATTATTTTTTTTAAGAAATACCTTTAAATTGCACTTGTCAAAATCAAAGTCTTTATTTCTCTATTTATTTGTCAGCATCGTAGCACAGGGTTATACTGTAAATGACTCTATGTTAGAATTAGACCATTTTAGGGAGGTTTATGAACAATCTGGGAAATCTGAGCTTCTCACAAACGGTGGAACCTTTTGATTTGGTAGCTGAATTCAGGTTAAATTAACCACCAGATACAAACTGTTGCTGGAATGTGGATTTGAATAAGTCTGATATTTTAAGAAGTCAGAAGCATGGCAGCATATTTTAAATGCAATTAACAAGTAGCTGAACTCCAAATACATATACTTCTCAATATGCATTTGATTAAAATTAAGAGGAACCTTCTTTTCAGGTGAGAGTAACAGTTGCGAAAACCTTGCTCTCAGTCACATTCTCAGCAGCCATGAGTCCATCAGGCCACCATAGTTCTCCAGGCTCGATTTATCTCTGCGCAATGGCTTAGCACTTCCCAAGGTGCTCCCAAAAGACTTAGGGTAACCAAATGATAGAATAGACTCATGGAATAGTTTGGGTTGGAAAGGACCTTCAAAGGTCCTCCAGTCCAACCCCCCTGCAATGAGTAGGGACATCTTCAACTAGATCAGGTTGCTCAGAGCCCCATCCTTGCCTTATAGGGGATCATCTAAATGTGGCTGCATTTGAAAGGAGTTTTGGTACCCAAAGCCCACAGTGGAGTCAGCCCTTCATTTCCTGTAATACCTGCTGAAACCCTGGCTTGACAAACGAAATAATCATTGTCCTGTATGTGCTGAAATCTTCCAATTTTCCCACCTTTCTGTCCTACTGAGATGTATCTGATGCTGGATGAGCTGTGCGGTTCACAGAAACAAGCCTTGGTTCTCACCCTTTTCCTTTGTAAGACCGAAGGTCTGCCCTCATTTTCAGCTTCATAAAAACATTGTACTCGCATCATCTCCGACTACATAAAACCAGCTGTCTCTCAGTATGTGAAGTTTTTATAGGAATTTTCAAAGGCTGTTTCAGCTGTAAATGTAAACTGAAAACACACACAAAAAACCAACCCCCCCAAAATCCCTTTCCTTTCTTCTTCATGATGGTGCTGAGTGTAATGTGCTTGACACCAGACAATTTTAGAAAGGTATGACATGGTGTAGTTTCTCTGATACCATACCACTTTGCTGTTTTACAAGCTACAGCATGTCACAGATTAAAGCTTTGTTGGATGCAACAAAGCTGACAATAAATAAACCTCTCTTATATGTCACTATGACCTAAATTAAACTCATTGTGTTTCCTTTGTTTTGTTAGCAAAAGAGTAGTTTTCGTCACTTTTGAAAGACCTTTAGTGTTTTAAAAAATAGATTTTTAATAGAGATTTTTTTAAAGTTGGAAATTAATTGTGGATCAGAGTAGAGTCAGTATCTGCTGATTGTTAGCCATTGTGTGCTGAGTTTTTTTGGATAGAAGGATAGAATGCAAAGGATAGAAGACTTTAGCATGGTATGAAAATAAGAAATGTGAGAACGGCTGAAGTAGCTGATTGCAAATATGCAAAGAAATCCTGATCTCCTCCAGCACGTGATGAATATATAGAGATGAGTTTTATTTGTTTTTTAAATTTGTGTGCACTTGAGCACAGGAGTAGTCAGAAGCCTGGAAGAAAGAACGTTGTTTTGTCTGCTCAGGTCTGGTAGAGTTTTGGGGTTTATTTTGCAAATATTTTATTTAATTATGCTACAGTCTGGTTTGACCCTTAGACCCAGTTAGATTTCCATCCTAAAGAGAAAACTTTTCATGGGAAAACTCTGCTCAAGGTTTAAACAGTTAACTTCATATGCAGCAGAGCTTGCGCTTAACAGTCTGCTCCTACAAACAGAATAACGGGTCAGCTCTTGCATGAGTGGGCATTTTGTCTGAGGGAGGACAATAAAATTTAGCTCAAAATTAGTATGTACCATTGCTTTTCAAGCTTCCACCAGTCTCTGAGTTGATTGTATTGCCTATCAGCATTGATTTATTTTACTGGCGCATGTCACTGTCAGTCTTATTACTCTTTTGTAAGCTACTAGTGTTATGGTGGAGAACTACCAGATTTCCAAAGGAAATTTAAAAAACAAACAAGCTAAAAAAAACAACCAAAAAACCAAAAAACCACAAACAAACGTTGACAGCAAATATCAAAAGCATTGTTAAAACATAGGTACTGTTCTCTCCTTGTGAAACAGGAAACAGCCACTGGTAACAAAGTGCCAATAGTTTGGGGTTCAAATATTTGTTTATCTTGATATCCCTTCTGTTTTCAAAAGATATTGAAGGATGTTTGTTATGACTGTGAGGACAGGTAATGTTTCAATTAAAATTGAAATTAAAAGACATTTCTAAGGACAAGTTTTGCTTTAGTTATATCTTTCTTTGGAGATGTCCTAAGGAAGTGATTTGATGTAACCTTTGGAACATACACGGTATCTCAAGAGAGTTGCATCTCTCTTTCCTTAAAAATCTGCAGACATTTGATAGTAGAACCTATGTTCACAATCATGAAGATCCTAGTGGTTTAAAACTGATCTTCTCAACTCCAGTACATTGGATATTACTCTGAAAAACTGAGGATCTGTATTTAAAAACATGTGGATGAATCTCATTCAGTCTAATTTATAGACCTGAATTGCAGTTCTATTTTTTTCCTTCTGTTCTGCCTTGGCCTGGATGCCACAAGCTACTCTGTAGAGTAGTGCTCTGTAGAGTGCTTGATCAAGTGATTTATTTTCTTCTATAGAATCCAAAATCTTCCTTTTAATTTTTTTCCTACCCCTAGAATCTAGTATAAATTCATGACATTTTCCAGAATGTGGATAAATTTATCCCACATAGTTTAAGGGCACACCAAACTTTTCTTAGGTAAAAACATTAAGTCACTTGCACTGTTGTCACAATTGAGAAATTTATGGTGGAGAGGAACTGATAAAGGTAATAGAACTGCAAAAAACATTGCCATTTTATAGCACCCTTCCATTACACTGTGTTAATCCAGGGTTTCTGTTCCAGCACTATGTTCTAGCATCCTCCAGGTAAAGAAAAAAGTGTTCAAATGAAACTGTAAGTTTTATTGGTATAAAAGCTTTTGAATCACTATTATATACAGATGTTCGCTTTTTTCTACATTATATATTTGTCCTAGTAAAAACTCATAGAGTACTGTCAATGAAACATACCTTCATGTGCATTTAACAGTAAGCTGTGACACTATTTTAAGTGATTGTATGTTATAAAAAGCTCTGCAGCAAGATTAATGTTACAAAATTGACAGAATATTATAACACTGTGGAAGATGATAAATTTAAAACTTTCCATTATGCCTTAATGAATACAATGGGAATCATGAGGCTGTGTCTGGTGGTTGCGTCATGTTCTTTCAGCTGGCTTGTGAGGCTGTTTTCCTCACATAAAGTAACCTTTAGTCCTACTTTGCTTATGCTTGATTATGTTTTAAATTTTGTCTTATTTTTATTTTTTAATTTGGAAGATATAAATTTAATGTGTGCTTCTATTCTGAAATGCAGTAATATAAAAACAGTAGATGGCACCTCAACAGAATAACTGACTATTCTCAGAGGCAAAAATGCTTTGGAGAGCAACAAGACTAAATTTTGACTACATTTCACCTCAAAATGTACTGTGGAGTCAGAAGACAGATTGAAGAATAAGATGAATGCTCTCCTAGCTTGTCTATCTCCAGTGGAATTGTTAACCAACCTGTAGCTACAAGCCTGTATTTTCCTCTGCTCTGCTGGTGCTTTGAAGGCAATGGGCCAATTTTGTCACTTCTGCAAAAACAAGGCATTCAGCCTGGTGTGTTAGGACAGGTAAATTTGAAATTGGTGATATTTCAAAGCTGAAGCAAAGGTCAGAAATTGATGCGCGTAACCTATTGCTGATGCACAAGTCAGAACAATCTTATAATAAGACTGAGAGCTGAGGTGATGGCAGTTGTGAAAACACTTTTTTTCCCTCGGAGCTGAAGAAATGTGAGTGCCGATAAGTGCAGAACCCCTCGGTGCTGTTTTTGAGAGACTTACCTGCATGTGATGCAGTCAGGTTTTCAGATCCATTTGAACAAACGGGTTGAATGTACTGTAATTTTGCATGACTATATTACCTCCACATCGCTCAGTTTTCCAAGGTGCATTTCTTTTTAAGGCACCAGTAATGCAATTCTTTCATACAAGTATCCTTCTCTGAGGAACACCGCGTGTTTCAAACTGAATTTTGCTAGGTACTTACTGGCACTCAATTTTTTTTTTTTTTTAATGTTTAGCAAAAGGCACAGTTTGGTGGTGAAATTGCTTTTTAAAATTTATACATATACATATTTAAACAGCAAGTTGTGAGCCACCAGAATAAAGTCAGATAAATACTGCAAGCCTCAAGGATTTAGAGAAATCTATTAGCTTGTTGGGTTTGAGGTTGCCACTTAAAGTCATAATCTGGTTTTGGTAACTTGTGAAAGGGGTGCACAGTTCAGTGTTGCTTTTAGATACATTGCACAGCTTTCCATCCTACTGTTATACCAGTCTCCTTAAACACTTGCAAGACTACAGAGGGTAAGAATATTTCCTTTCTGTACCTATAATTTAGGAAGATTGTGTTTCTGTTGGATGCTTATTAGGAAGCTGTGATGGAATCAGTATAATTATATCATCGATATATTCTGTATAGACTTTACATAATAATATTTTAATTACTAAGTGTCTGAATTCAATGCTGAAAGATTACTATGAAATTTTTAAAAACGCTTCCCTGCCCATTCTCCCCTTAATTTTGAATTATTCAGGTCCCAAAAATGCAGCTTTCCATCAGATTTCAGGGCCCAAGAACTGTGTGGTTTCCAATGCAGAAATAATTAAATAGGAAAACATCAGTTGTACTCAGTTCCTATGTAACCATACGTGGAAAATATATTGGCTCATGAAGAAGAAAGAACACGTATGCTTTATATCTGCTAATTTTATGCATACATTGTGGTTTTGAGTGAGATTTAGGGTTTTTTTACACTTTGAGATACCCTTGTTGATTGACTATAAATTTGTCCATATGAACATCATGGGTTAAGAGTAAGGATAGGAAGCTGCATTTGTGTGTAGGAGGTTTAGCGTAGCAGCAAGGAAGATGGCAAAAATTGGGCCCTAGGATGGAGGACTTTGAGAAAAAGATGACTGAACATAGGATGAGGAAAAGGTAAGTAAAGAGAGAGAGGGCATATAATGAAGGGACGGAAGAGCTGAGGAATTGTAGTATATGCTTTCAGCCAGAAATGTTAGTTTAATGGTCCCCAGTTCCTCCATTGGTTCATGTAAAGCATCGCTGTCATCTTTCTAGGAATGGCGGCAGAAATTTATAGCGGTCGTGTGAAAGTGTATTTTTCAAAAATTTGGAATTAGTTTATTTTCTCATTATTGCTTATTCTGTAGAGAAACATGGGGTTTAACTGGTAAACCAGAGGTCAGGCCTATGGGTTACTCTCCAACAGGGGAAAAAATGTGATCAGAGAACTTTGTGTGAGAAGTATTCTGGAAGGCAAAAGTCTTCTCCACCAAATGGCACTTGTAGAGCAGGGTCATCCTGTATGTTGAAAGAACCAGGAACCTTGTGAAAACAAACAAACAAACAAACAAACAACCCAAACCATTCCTTGGTAAACTCTGGGTGGATACATTTATTTACATTCATTGCTGCATTCAACCAGTTTGTGACAACTAGCGATGCTGCAACCTCCCCTTTGAGAAAAATTACTAAAAGGCCCTTTACTAACTGCGGGTGAGTCCAAAACATCAGTAAATCAGCAGCAGTACTGTTGGTGCCCTGTGCTTGAGTAAGACCATTCAACATGTATGAAAATATAAACATACTGTCATACACTTTGGTCAGTAATTCTTGCATGAAATCCTGTTGTAAATCTTGGAAGTGAGTGATAGAAACTTGTTAAAATACTGTAAGTCTAAAACCACCGAGAAACAAAAAATACCTGATTAATTTAACAATTGTTTGTTTACAAAAGAAATAAATACAAGTCCCTAAGCAGCTCTGATATATCTGAACCTAAGACAGATAGAAATCACTATCATCACTGCACTGTCGTGTGATCTTTTTCTATGCTCCATTTAAGGAGATGAATTAAAAAAGAGTTGGAAAAAAAAAAGGTAGAACACAAAGGTAGCTTAAGAAAGGTCAGAAACCCTATTTGGACGGCTACCAAAGGCACACACAGGGGTTAGTTAGAGATGGAGTTGCAGCTTTAATTCTGATTTTTCTGGCTTTTGTCACTTCAAAGACAGACTCTCAGTGTTATTTTAACATTTTTATTGTGTGTGAATAATAGAGTACACATTGAGGTTCAATAGGTGCAATACTGTTAAATGTACGTCTTGGTGGATTTAAAAATGAGGGATTTATTTTGTCATTCATAAAGTTGTAATACAGTCTGGAGAAACTATTTGTTAAAAGATAGCATCTACTTAACCTGCTTATTTATTTCTTGTAGTAGAAGGTTAGATCCACAATAAATACACGAGGAAATAAGTAGATAGGGGAATTTATCTTGGAAATAAGATCCCTGTCACGCTTTTGAAATGTGAAATGCATGAAGACCTGTCAGGGAGATATACGGACATGATATTTTTTTACTGTGCATTTGGAAATATTTAGCTATATTTGTCATTCGCTAGTGCCACTAAGCAGTGATCAAGTGATATAGTAATTTGAAAGTCTGTTTTCAACTCAGCATATATATGTTGGTTTGGTTGGTTTTTTGCCTTTGGGATATAGCGGAACTGTACACAAGACTTCTTTATCTTTCACTCTCTGTGAAAACAGTTTTTTGGGGAAAATTGGCATTTGTTTAAATAGGTTGCTTAATGTAGATAAGTCATTTTTAAGTATATCGTTTAAAGAAATCTTCAGTTAGTTATACAATACACACATGA
>NC_092521.1:62482897-62640397 GCF_037038585.1 Patagioenas fasciata
AATAAGCTCTTCAGCACTTGTTATTTTTAATAGCAATCCTTTTCTCTCCTTGCAGCCTTTGTGTGCATGTGGCAATGTATGCTCAAGTAAAATACCCTCTGAAATACAGGCGTGATTTTCTTTTTTCTTTAGAGAACCATAATTACTAAAAAAAAATTCAAATTTGGTGATGTATTTCAGATGGATCAAGCGAGCATTTTTGTAAAATATGCGCTTAAATTTAATTGATTTAAGTGATACAGAACCTTTAGCAAGGGAACAGGCATTGTTAATTCTAGGTTTGAAGTTAAATAAAATTTAAGCTGTGACAAGTGCAGTATCTAGAAAATAAGTGCCTGTGAAATATGCCGAAGTTCTTAGAAATACTATTCAGTGCTAATAACAGTAAATATCATTTTTCATACAACCCATATGTGACATTGGTTTCAGAAGAAATAAGTGTATGGAATGCAGATTTTGAAATTCTATTAGGCTTCATATAATTATAGTACATAAAGAAAAGAGGTATAAAGTTGACATTACATTATCTGAGCTCTTCTAGGAACTTAGACATGTGCGTGGTTGGGAAAGTGAAAAAAAGACTTAGAAAAATCATGCCGCACTTATAGCCTGGCCAGTTTCTCACAGAGATCAGGTGTACTGTTTTTACATGAAATAAAAACATTTGTTTATTTTTCCTGAACAGATTCTTCCCCATTTTCCAAAGATCTGTGCTATAGCTTGAAACTGCAGGTTAAAAGTTCCTCCAAAGCTGTTTGTGGGAAGCCCAGGCCTCCTTAGCTTCTTTGACAAGGGTGTTGACGATTTAAGGTCTCCAGCCTGCCCTGAGAGATCACTTATATCGAACAGCAGATGAAAAGCCAGTGCAGATGTAATTTATCGTCGGCGTTTCCTTCTAAAGAATAATTGTGGAGACTTGGCTAGATCAATAATATGGATTTTTGTTGTTAGGTCTTGTAGTCTGCACCATAATGAGAGATAGGGGACAGTGGCTGTTTTCTAATAGAAAATAAAGGATTGGTTTCCGTGTCTTTCTACATTTGAATGCAAAATGGCACACTTGAAACTAATTCAAGTTGTTAAGAAAAGGACCATTTTCTATTGCATTTCTGCTATCATATAAACATGGCAAGTTAGATCAGCCCCCTGTACAGCAAGTGAAATATTGCCTTTACATTTTCCTAAAAGTTAAAAAGTCACAAATTCTGAAGTTGGAATGATAAAATTGTTAAACATATCCAGAAGAATGTAAAATACATCTATATATCAATACATGCCCATAACATCAAATGAAATATTATGTCTAGATAGGAGGGATTCTACCCACATCAAACTTCAGGGCTGCAAAATTCTGTGCAATTGAACTTAAAGTCACAGGTGATGACGTTTTCTCTGTGTTTTCGTATTTGTGCACAGAGCACCATACATACACAAATAAGGTATTGAATTCATTAATATGCCTGAAAATGAATGTCACAGAAAATCTGATGCATCACCACCTTTCCTGGGCTTAAAAAACAGGGGCGAAATCTCTAGTTTTGTGTTTTCAGATCCAAAGTCCCACTGAATCCCTCCAAAGCCCATCCTGTGTGAGACCTCCCAGATCCGACCTAGAGGAGAGTGGAATATTTAACTGGCAAATAATTTTCTAGGGCGGATCAATTTCCCTATTTTAAAGCTGTTGGTTGGTTTTGAATCATTTCTCTGTGGCTCAAAAAGCTGTTCCAAAGGCCCAAATATAAACCACCCAGTAAATCCATACGCTTGCAAAGATGCCGTGGGTACTCTGTGTCCTCATTAGTGTATGGAGCTGCAGGCCGTACTGAAGTCTGCTCCTAGATGTTAAACACAACCTGAGCTAATTTATGACAATATATAGATGATGAGCAATTTCTTGGTAGGCATGGTACAGCATTTAACTTGAAAGTGTGAATTTTATGCTAGGGTGTTAGCCATTGCAGCTAGTTAGAAAGATTTATACTTTAAATTGATTAATTAATTAAATTAATATTTAATTATAATTAAGGATTAGGTGTAGTACTTCTATTCCTTTTCTTTGATATTTTAATGAATTTAAGTGTTACATGCTGAAGATCCTTATTAAAAAAAAAAAAAGGAAAAGATATTATGCAGAAATATCCATGTAACAATCATGTATAACCTCAGCAATAATATGACTGACAAAGGTTTTTGCAGTAAAATTCATATTTTGTTACATCATTTAGCACATATGAATTCTTTATGTGATCATTAGGATGGGTTTCCACTCTGGTTTTTCTGTTTGTTGTTGTTTGGTTTTTGTTTTGATTTTGTCATTGCGTTTTCTTAATTCAATTATAATTAGATTGCTAGAACTGACTCCTAAAAGGAGGTACTGAAATTATTTCACACCTTAGGTTCTGTCTTGGGATGCTCTCATAAATGGACCAAATTTTTTAAAATCTGCTTTTTGTGACCAAATTTGGGTGTAGAAAATAAAAATAGGCTGTTTGCTTTATTCTAAAATGGAGATTAATATGTGCCAACGGCATTTCCTAGCCTAGCTAACCTGGTGGAGGTTAATCAACATTTTCATGGTCCTATTTTTTAGTGGTGGTTTTCAGGCTGCCTTGGACACTTGGTAGGAATTGCTTTCCTCCTTGCAGCGCAGGGCCTGGGAGTTCCTGCCTGTGGGGAACTGAGGTTCCCCTGGGACCCCCATGGAGCCCATGGTAGGAGGGGCAGCTGGTCCCTGTGGAGCTCCCTGCGGAGCTCCCGCTCACGAGATGGTCTCTCGCTTCTACATTAATGGCATCCGAAGTTAAACCGAGACTCCGCGCTTTTCCAGAAAGTCTGCGGATCAGCGTGCCTGGTTATGTGGGAATAAACAATGTGGAGGTTTCCATCCCTCTGTCTTCATGGGAGGACTTGGTAATTTGACATCTGACCTCTTAACCCAGCCGTCTTTTGTAGAAACTGGATTTCCTTCCCCACAGGGAAGAATTCGAAGGAAACTGTTAGTTTCAATGAATTCAGCATCATTGCCCCACCAGCCCCCTTTCTGCTATGTTACTGCAAAATAAGGCAATTTGGCTTCAAATGACTAATGCAATTCTTTAAAAAAAAAAAAGAAAAATTAAAATTTTGGTATTTTCTGAGGTTATTGAGTGTAGATCTGAGGTCAGCGCTATTGATATATAATGACCTTCCTTGTGGCCTTGATGGGCTGAGATTGCTATTCATGTTAGTACGTACTGAGTAAAAGTATTGCTGTGAAATGTATTTATAGACAACAGGGCAAAATCCTAACTTCTATTAAAAACAAACAAACAAAAAACTAAAAAGAGAACATTTGCACACTTTTAATGGGTATTGAGCTTGCCAAAATCTTTCTAATTGGTCCAGAGGTTTGGAATGAAGAATTATCAAATTATCATTTGAAGACGAACAATAGAAGTTCTGCTCCAATTTCAGTAGCAATCCCCAGACTTATTTTCTTTATGTCATGAAAACTTTAGAAACATAACCAGTGCTGAATTGCCACTGGTATCGAATAACGTGGCTTTTATTGTTGACTGGCTCTTCTGTATATTCAAGTGAATAATTAAATACTTACTAATAAATAGAAGGTAACTAAAGATGACTGTGATCTAGTCTGTTGAAAATTTCTCAGTACCCTTAATTTGTTAGTAAATTCAATATATTTTATTTAAGCAGAATCATATATACAGTATATTAACTTTTTTCCAGGCAATCTTTACTCAGCACAGAAAGGCCAGATGTATGGGAATTGTAAAAAATCAGGATATGCATAAAAACTGTTCAAGTGCATAAAGCAGCCCCATCTGGAAGACATCTAACAGAAATGAAGTTGTACAAAACCATTCCATTGATAATAAAGCTAATTTTTATGGGTCTGACAAGTATGTAATTATGTTCAGTGGTGCTTTTCAGATTTTATCACAGTCAATAAACCGCAGTGGTAATTTCATTCCCATTTGACATATTTACATGGAAACATTTGATTGGAGGAATTAGTAACCCTGAAAGCCTTGATAGATATGTTTTAATGATCTGTGACCTCCGCAGTCCCTCATCTGTTTATTGTTGCAACAGGCGAGAAGTCGTTCCTCTGTGACCTCTGTGGCTTTGCCGGCGGGACACGTCATGCCCTCACCAAGCACCGGCGGCAGCACACAGGTCAGTAAAGCTGTCTTTGCTCTCTGCTGTGTTTTCTCCGGCGAGGGAAGTCCCTCCACGCCGGGGAGGAACGCAAGTCAAATAGAACGTTTCAGCACAAATAACGCGTCGGCTCATTGTTTGCTTGGCTTTTTTTCTCGTTTTTTTGTAAAATCGGTGTGCCCAAGGTCTGCATCGAATCTGTTAGCTGGGAGTTTGAATAATTGCTCGGGGGGAGGCTGGGGGGTGATTTTTGGTGTTTTTTTCTGAAGGAAGTCCAATTCTAAATACTGGATTTCTTCTTTAAATGAATGCTAAGTCTACTATTTTTGTATTCCAAGGCCCAAATAGATTACCTACTGTGAAGATTTTGCAAGAGTCTGCTAGATTTGTCCCTGGGTGAAAATTAGAGACTACATATAGATTAATCCATTATTTTGGACTGAGACATGGTTGAAAGCTAGTGTTGTTTCAGTTGCCCTCTTGTAATTTTAAGATAGTTTGTAATTAATAGGTACAACTTTAAGAGTTACCACATGGTCAGCATGTAAAGCAGGATTTCTCGCCCAGAATTAGTAAAGCTTTCCTACCACCTGCTTATAAAAAATTAATATCGGATAAAATCAAATTGGTTCTTAGTTTCAGAAGAACAGAAAAACTGTAAGCATTAAACATTTATTAATACATTTTACCTTAATTGTGCTTTTTAGTAGTTCCTTGTATGTGTTTGATTATTTGAATAGATTTTGTTCAAACAGACGCAGAAGTGTTGCTGCTTAAGCCACTGTAGTTTTTGTTTTACGGACTACCATGAGGGTAATGTAACATCAGCAGGAGTTGCTGTGTGAGTTAAGTGACCATTGTCTAATGTACAGTGGAAAGAAATGGCTAACAAATGAGAAGCTGCAGTTGTTACGTCATGAATTTTCCATGGATTTTGTAAAGGAAGCTCAGTGGGAGATTTTATTATGTCCCTAAGTAAACTAATCTGGATTCAGGACATACACCATCTAAGTGCGTAATTTCCTGAAGAGCAGCTACTCTCTTTCTTGAGAGCCTGAAGCCATTCTTCCCACCCTGTTTTCAGTTTATTAAAGCAAACGCATTTGGAGGAGAGTCTAATGCTTTCAAAACTGTAGAGTTTTCAGTGCCAGTCAGACAATATCGTGAAGTGGGTAAGCTCTAAAAAAAAATAAATTAAAAAAATGCGGGGCCAAATTTTACTTGCAAGTCTAGCTAGTAATGATACTTCCAGAATTTTTCTTCTGATAATGAGGAAAATACACTTTGTGAGAGTACTGCCACATTTATTAAATATAATAAGCTCTCTCTTAGAGTTACACTCTCTGAATGAAAACAGGAGCAATTTCAACTACTGGAATGGAAGTTGTGTGCTGCAGTTTTATCTGTTTCCATTTTTCTGAAGCTTTGAAGGATTGTCACTTGTTGGCTGAAGTTCACATGTGGGCTAAACATGAAAATTATATTTTTTTTTTCCTTTAGCAGAAATAAATCATTGATATCAATAGGATGGGAACTACCTTTTGTTTGTTATTGGCCTGCCATGTGGCACAGTGGGATCATGCATATGTCTAGGACTCATAGTCAGTGCAGCCATACAAATGGTAAACAAACATTTCAGAAGAGAAAAGTGGAAGAAATGCATCTTCTTGTCTTTACCTATTATGTGAGTACAGATCTGGTTTCTCAGAAATGTAAGCCCTTCTAATGGGTTATATGTTAATTTTTTGTATCATTAGGCCACAAGCTGATAGAAAAGAATATTTCCTGGTTTATGGTCAAAATAAGGCTGAAAATATGGTGTGTTCCCGGTGAAAAACTGTTCATGTTTTCCATGGCATTTTGCCCTTCGCTTGCCAGTCTGGTAGAGACTTTTGTGCTATGATCACAGGGATTCACGGGTTATAGATCATGAAGCTTGCATCTAGCAGGCATAACTTTATATTTTATGTCAGGACTGGAGGCTCGTTATTACTTTGCTATTAACTTTATACTATACAGGACAGCATCTCAGAGGCAGAAGGATCTATCTTTTTGGCATTTATCTGCCTCTGTGGCACAAACAATCAGAGATGATTCTTTAGCAGAAAAATTATCTGTAACTTCTGTTTGTTTCAAGGAGAATGACACAATCCACCTTTGCCTGCATTGTTGCACTTACGTGGCTCTCCTTGTATTTTTATCCAGTGCACAACTTCATCTCAGTCCTTAGCTGCACGCACTCCTCTTTGTACCTGTATTTTCCTTTCTGTCTCCCCAGTTGGCACAATTTTCCCAGAGCAGAATGCCAAAGCAAATTACAATCAGTTCTGAAAGGGATAGGTATCAAAAATAGTCTAAATGGCTTAAATAATTCCCTACTGTAATACAAGCTGTCTAGGGGGCTGACACAGAACATCTTCCAATCCAAGATTTACTTCTATCACCTGTCAGAGACCCTTGATTCAAGGGCAAATGAGCAAATCCTCACATGTAGTTGAGGAGTCTTAACCGGCTTAACAAGCCTCCTCTCGTCCCAGCTTCAAGGCCTGAGGTGTCCTGACACCCCAGAGAAATGTTCAGCTGCTGATAGATATTTGACACAAGAGAGGGCTGTCGGCAGGACCAGCCACTTAGACTTTTGATGCTCTTGATTCTGAGATTTCTTACTCTGCTCTGCTCTTGTTAGCTGAGATTATTTTTATGTAACTGGAGAAATAGCTTTACCTTGTGAAAGATGCATTTTCTTCGAAAATATTACAGGGAGTATAAAGTATAACATGGTGTCAATAAGGCTGGCAAAATCTGGCCCTTGGTCACCCGTGGAGCAAGCTGTAGGGACTAGTTTGGTACATAGGATGTTGTCCCTGGAAGATACGGTTTTGTTTTTTAAAGGAAAAGAAGTACAGGAATGTTATTAAACTGAAAGAAAAAGGCCTTAGTTTTAAGACTTCAAAAAATGTTTGTACTTAATTTATTTGCAAACATATGCATTTGCATACAGATTTCCTTGTTAGAGGCTTTCTCGACTGTAAAGTAGAACTGAGAAGTAGAAAAAAATAATTTGACCTATCAAAAGATCCCTGGTGTTTCACCAGTTGATGTTTTTATTCTCTGTTAAATATGTTATCTCCTTAATGACTGACCTGGTCCTGTTAGAACCACACACTTCAAACACAGAATAAGCTAAGTCTTTAGCTGATTTAATCCTGCTGTAATGTTTTATGATCTGAATGCATCTTTATATAGTCTGCAAGAATCAGTCTATGGAATTGTACAAGATTTTCACTGGCTTTTTAAATATCAGTGGCCTGACCTTTGATTTTTTTTTGAACTGAAGCAGTGGCAACTTCAAAAGTGGTCCAGAGTTTGACCAGCATTCACACCGTAAAGAATACTTACATCTCTATCGAATGCTTCACAATGGACACTTGTGGTGGCCTAGGCTGTGAGCAGAAACTGCCTAAAGAAACTTAGACCATTTGCAATACCAGCTGATGCTATGTGGTAAATAAAGGAGAGCTTGCAGTGCTGCAAGAACAGCTATACTGTAGTTCTGTTCCTCAACGTGACCAGAAGGAAAATTTTTCATCTTTTGAGTCATCCTGAAACAATTTTTTTAATTCATGTTTTGCCTGAGTAAGAAAATCTGCCAGAAGATAGGAAGACAAAATTCTGAGTTTTAGTATTGGCTGAATTTAGAATTAGTTGGATTTCACAAAGAGTTTAAGCTATTATCTGAATTTTGTAAGCAAGAGCAAATAAACTCTAAATCAGCTACCAAAAGCACACGCACACACATGGAAGAAAAGTATAATATCAATATTATTTAAATATTTTGCCTTAATCATGATCAAGTAGGAAATTGCAGAAGAGAGAAAAAATATCAAGGGTAATTATTTCTGACTTGAAAACATGAAAGCAGTTTATTCTTTAAATTTTTTTTAATGTTCTTGTTGTTATTGTTCTACTCTCCTCTTTTATTTGTCTAGTTTTTGATACCACTCTAGTTTTCTTATATATGTTTCCCAGTAAACTGCCATTTAGTGTTGTAGTAGCTGGCCCACTCCAGCAGTGCTGATCGGTCCCTGTCTGTATTCTCTTGCGTGAAATTCCCTTTTTACTGTTGGTCAGTAGTCCTGCAAATCGCAAAAACCCCATCCTTTGATTCTTGTGTGTTGGTTGTGGTGGAATCTTCCAGGGGATCATAGAAGTACGTTACAATAGTAGAGCGTTATAGGGTAAGTACACACGTAGTGGACACAGCAGTTCTATGAGAGTCACCCTGAACGTATGGGACTGCTTAAAGAAGATTGTGTCTTTGTTCAGATATTTTCATGAATTTTTGAAGATGGTAGCTTATCTCATACAGATCACTGTTTGTGTGATTGCTTCTGCTCACTCGTTTCAATCTTGCGCTTTTCGAGACATTTATAGGTCAATGTAATAAAGAAAGAAAATTTAATAATGTATGTGTTTTTATCCAGATGAGTGACTCACTTTGTGTTTCTGTTTCTCATGTGAACTGCTCTTTGACTTTAATGTGTAGTTACACTACTCGGCATTGTATTTAATGTATAATGTAGCCTCTTCCCTTCAACTTCTCCACCACAGCTTAAAAAAATCATAATGTTGAATACCACGGAAAATGTAGCACAGTAAGAAAACTTACTTGTTCTTTTTCAGGAAGAGGTAAGATGAAATTAGGGGAGGATCTGTATTGTTTTTCCTTTACCATTTATGCCAACGTTTGCAGCACAGTGTGGAACTTGATTATAGCAAACCTTTGGCCAGAACTGACACCAAAAACCTGGGTATCATAAAACTTTCTCTCTGCTTAAGAGAAACTGTCCAGTGAAACAGTTTTCCTCCCAGTTCTGAGCATACAAATGTCAATCTTTTTTGCTATGGAAGAGCAACCCTATGGTATCTGCAGGTTTTCTCTTAAGGAAAAGAAGTCAAGGATGAACTTGGTTTTATATGTCTTATATGTAAAAACTTGAACACACTAAAAGTAAACAGAATTTACTTCAATATACTTCAGGCTTCATTAGCAAGCCTGTAAGTGCCTCTCCAGGGAACAGCCTCAACAAACACGAGAAATAGCTGGAGATAAGAAGAATCCTGTAACATGCAAGAAGATGGCTGTGTTTTGTGGTCTGCTCATTCCTTAGGTCAAATGAAACTTATAGGAATCTTTTTGTGCTGCATGCACAACACATCATGTGAAGGGCAAACAGGATTGGAAGCAATCATTTCCTATTGAAACAACCCAAGTAAGATTTCTTCCATCTTACTAAGATTCTGATTAATCGCACAAGACTTGTGAATTGATGGCACCATTTGATTTTTATTTTTTTACTTCATTTATGTGAAAGCTGGATACTCAGTAGCACATTCATATAAATGCTGTATATAATCTATAGGTAGAAAGTGTCTTGGATCATCATGATTATAAATAAAAAAATCACTTTGCCATCCACAAATCAACAATGTACTGTGTTATTTCTTTTTTCCTTTAAAAACTACACGTTAAGTACATAACTGCACAGAGAAATTTATGATTGCAGTAAGGTATTCTCTATGTCCTAAAAAGCTCATCATAAAAGACAGAGAACTCGAAAGAGGTGATATCAGAGAAAAGAGGAAGAAAAAGAAAGGTGTGATTTGGGAGAGACTGGAAGCTAAGATAGATGCTAAAAGAAGTCAGTACAGAATTTGGAGAGGCAAGAGGAAAAAGAAAGCCTTAGTCTGTTAAGCCTTAAGCTAAATAACTGCTTTTGTACAGACCGGTGCTCCTCGTGATCTGACCTTTTTTTATTGGGTGCTTTCCCAAACTTTCATTGTTGGAGCTGAAATTTTCCGTGTCAGGTCGTTTAACTGATGCACTTCAGAAGTTCCGAAAAAGCGAAACCTTTTCTTCTTTTGTGATCCTGTGGTTAGGATACATAGCTTTTTAAAAGTGCTTGTGGTACAAACGAAATAAAAAACCCCAGACATAGTGGGTCCTTGATCTTGGATTGTCCTTCCTTTTTTCCCTCCACAGAGCTTGTGACCATTGGGGTATTTTGGGGCACATATCCTTCTTTTTTTATGAGGTTTCTTACTGATAAAGTTAGAGACAGTGAGGCATAGATGAGTCTTCTATAATCATAAGGTCTGTGGGGTTGTGTTTTTGTTTGGTTTTGTTTTGGTGTTTGCTTGTTTTTGTTTGTTGTGGTTTGGGTTTTGTGTTTTGTTTGTTTATATTTTACCTTTAATCTTTAAATACGTAGTGTTTGTCCTAACACGTTTTTTGCTACATTATTTTACAGTTATTACAGTGTTGCTTAAAAAATACTGTCGATATACTCTTCAACACTCCCCAACCCGAAGAAATACCTAGTCTTGTTTTAGATTTTTTCGGCTATACTTTTCAACCTGCTTAATTTTCCATAGAGACAGATACTTTTTCCCCTTTGCAGCTGCTAAGAGTTACAGGCCGTGCTAGGCCGCCTTTTTTCCTCCCAGTTTAGTTGGCTTTTGTTGTGTGGTACTGCTGTGATGTATTTTCTGTCAGGCGAGATTTACACATAGTCCACTTGACAGGAGCAGTTAGCCACAAGGATTTTCTAAGGAGAAACTTCCTGGAGCAGCAGGCGAGGATTATAATTTTTCTTTTGGTCACGATGGGATTTGTGAGCCCTCCTGGCTTCCACGGAACCCGGCTGGTCTGTCAGCCCCTCCAGCCTTTCCCCAGCACAGCAACAGACCTTTATCTGTTCCACTGTTCCGTCCTCTCCTGAATGGCAAACTAAAAAATCACTTTTCAGGTCAAATCTCCTTTTCTACAACAGGGCGAGCTGGCAAGGTTCTACTGCACTTTAAATGAAAGCAGTTAAAATAAGTATGTATGTTATCTAAAATACCTGTGGCTTTACTACTTAGGCTTGAAAATGTTGCTATCTTCTGTAATACTAGAAGATAAAATAAATCAGGCACAGGAAATCTTCGGTTCAAGAGCAGGTTATGTTGCTAGGGAGTCGATGGCCTCCCAAAGAGTTTAATTGAAGCAACAGCCAGTACTATTCCAGCTGCTAGGAGAGTCGGCTTCTCCAGAGCAAAGAGTCAGTGTCTGACAAGAAAACCCCGTTTGGGGCAGGAAAGACATATTTTCTAGCAGTCTCAATTTGTCCAGCATAGAGGCTTCTGCATTGTGTCCTGCCCCTTCACCTTTCCTTGTCCCATGAAACAATAAATGAAAAATAGTGTCTGCTATTCTTTCCAGCAGCTGCTAAAAGCAATTTTTCCCGCTCTTTATGAAACTTTCAGAAGCTGCCCTGTTGTCCCTCCATACAACGGTGCAAGATTTTCAGGCCTGAGGACCTTGCTTTTCTTCTTCCCTTGGGAGGCAAAAAACCCCAGCCATCTTCAGGAATGGAAAATGCAGATTTTTCTTTCTTCTCAGAATTCTGGCAGAATCCCTTTGGAAGTCTTCAGTGTCTCATGCTTTAAGCAGGCTTGAAATATCTAGCTTGGAGACATGGCCTGTTTCACTAGTGATGTGTCTTCTGCTGGTGGTGTGTCTCCTGTCAGTCTGAAAAACTGCAAATTGTACCTGCTAAGAGGCTTAGGGTTCAATTTTGAAACTGCCTATTTTAGAGCTCTGAATAGTGTACAAGATAGGTGTCTATCCCTAGCAGTTTTGTTCGGACTTCTTAAGTTAGGGATGTTAAATCCTTATGTAGTCTTTAGGATAAATACTTCCAAAGGCTGGCACAATGTAGTCACAATCACCTACTTAGGAGCTGTCTTTTGTCTTCTGTGTACAATGCCCCCCACACCCCTTTTCCTCCCTAAATGGCAATTACATGTGCCTGGAAGCCGCACAGAATAATTCTGGAGCGACTAGTTGGAAAAATGGGATGCAGGTGTCTTTGCTAAGTGTCACAGTATGCATATCTACTGTGAGATTTTGCCTTAGTGTCTTCTAAGG
This sequence comes from Patagioenas fasciata, assembly GCF_037038585.1. Lineage (NCBI taxonomy): Eukaryota > Metazoa > Chordata > Aves > Columbiformes > Columbidae > Patagioenas > Patagioenas fasciata. Next base: position 62,495,031 of record NC_092521.1, read on the forward strand.
GGTGGACCCCTCCACTGGAAGGAAAAGTACTTTTTTCCACATTATAATTTATAAGCTAGAGACTTTCATCTTTCTTAAATTAGTAGTCCTCTAAAAATATTCAGTGCAGTTGCACAATTCAACAGAGATTAAATTTTACTCTTATGAAAATATTCTTGTCCTAGTCTAGGTTTGGTGTTGTTTTTTGTTTTTTTTTTCCTTTTCATAAGCCTTTCAACTCCTTCTGCTGTTTAGAAAAGATTCACAAGGCCAGAAGGACAGCAGGCAGGAGAGGAGGAATAGAGCATTGAGTTCTGGGTCTTATTCTCAGTCCTGGTTTATGTTTATTATTTAATGGATAGGACAAAAAATCGCAAACCAAAGGCTCTTTCCTCCTGGAGATGTTCATTTCTGAGCAGGCACTGAATACAAGCTTCAGACCAATTTCTCACCTTCTGTCTCCAACAGTATTGCTTTCAGGGCTATTCATGGGTCCAACTTCAACAGAAGGTGTAGGGTGAGAGGAGCGCCTGTCACTTGGTGATAATATTTTTATGAAATAAGGCCCAGTAACACAGTTACCCTGTGTCAGTGCAGTTCTTTCAGCTCCTTTTTGCTGCTGCGTAACACCATATGGGAAGTCAGCTGAAGTGTATATGTTATAGTGAGAACAGTATTTTGCAATTAATGCATTGTATTTGGAAGCTTGCTTTGTATTTGTGGTTGTTTATGTATACATGGACTAAAATCTGTCTCAAGAGATTTGACATAAATTTAGACTTATCTTCCTTTTCTGTTGATGAAAACTGATAATGCATATCATCTCTTGTCACCTTCTAGGAGAGAAACCATTCAAATGTGACGAGTGTAACTTCGCATCCACAACACAATCGCATCTGACACGTCATAAGCGTGTCCATACTGGAGAAAAGCCTTACAGATGTCCCTGGTGTGACTACAGGTAATGAGTCATTAACTAAAGCATGATGAGAGAAGGGTTAAGGTGATCAGGCGAGGTTCATTTGAAGTCACCAATAAAAATATATTGCCATTAAAACACCATCAGGGCAGCAGTAATTGCATATTAAATTAGGAGCTAAATTTAAAAACTTAGTTTTCAGTATTTAGGTATTACTTTATAAAGAAAAACAAATGATGAGAAACCTTTTAGTGGTAAGACTGCAGTGCTAATGTTGAGTGTTTGTTTCACAGCTGCTCTAGTGTCTGTTAGAATTCTCCATGGTGAGGCTGCTTATCTGCATCGCCTTTTCAAATCAGTTGCAGTTCTGAAATTTTTCTCGGTTGGTTTGCAACCATTTCACCAAGAAAAGAAAAGTCTCCTTAGCAGCCTAAATACTCACCAGACACTTATTAGAATGGGAAGCAACTGGAGCCAGTTAAAGTGCTGCAGAATCTTGTTTTCCTTCTTGCCAGCCAGGGTGGTGTGATGACAGTTGGATGTAGGGTTGGTTGCACGGCAAATTCTCCTGTGTTGCACTACTAAAACGCGTCCTGTTTGGGCAGTAGATTAAATTCTCAACAATTACATGAAAGGACAGCTAAGATTACTTGTGCTCATCCCATGTGTCTTATGTTCATTATAGACTACTTATTAAATGATCTCACATTGCTTCTTAAATTTTTCTTTTCTTGAACATAATTTTTCTACACTCTTGATCACCGTTAATACTATGTAGTGAGGTGGCTAATCTATATGTACTATAAAGGAATCCACAGAAGTTGTTAATGAGTAATTTGCAAGAGTTGGTGTTCAAAAACTTTTTAAAAACTCAGTATTATATTTGATGAATGGCATATGATTCTGTGATTAGACATATCTGCTATGATGCATGCATGAAAGAGGAGAAAGTTAAACATTTGATTATACCGCTATAACACTTTTTATTTTCTTTTAATGCTGAGCACACAACTGTAATGTTCTTTTAGTGTAAGTTTGAATATAGTTTCGTAAAACAGGATTACATAACAAAACCTCGCCACTCTCGTAATACCTGGTTTCACTAGAGTTATGAGCTGCTTTAGAGAAAGCTCATGTACAGAAAGCTCCTGCACAGAAAGCTCCTGCAGTTATCAAGCAGTTTCTGTAGAAAAATTTTTGTTGCATTGGTTTGTGCCTGTGGAGAAAATGTTCTGTGAACTCTTCTGTATTGAGCACCCATTAAATTAGCGCCTAGAACTGCAGAGAACTGAATTTAATAACTTTGAGGAGGCCTTCTGTTTCTGTGCTGCTGCCTTTTGGGTCCCCCTGTTTGTGGTGGGTTTTTTGGGGGTTGGTGGCAGGGAGGGGTTGTGTGTGTGTATTTTTATTGAAGTTTTAATAGAAGTGTTTCTGTCAGCTTCAGTAAGTCATCTAAGAAAGGGAGGTGGGTTTGCATTTGTCAGAGTGTTTGCATTAAGAAGTCTGTTGAGTGCAGTAAGAGCATCTAAGCAATAGCGTGACATGACGTGCTGCATTGGAGGTAAACAGAGTCCTGTCTGTGATACTGTGTGTTTGAGGAGGCTCAATCTTGGGGTCATCCGCTTTAATGAATCATCCCGATTGGAAGGAATAGATTTATTACAGAACTAGGTAACTAGAGGTGGGTTTGAGCTCCTTCCTTGAAGACCCTAGAGCCTGAGAGCACTGTAGACATGAATCGGTTTGCAGTTTGGGGTTTGTTACACGCACGCAATGAGTGGATACAGTTCCCTCGCTTGGTATGACAAATGCATAACTTTAATCCTCTGTTTAGTGAAGGCAGGAGATCATTTTCCTTTGCATGGACAGTATTCTCTATGGGAATGAAATTTCAAGGAATGACAGGTTACTTACTAGTATTTTATTATATTGGAGGTTATTAGAGAAGAAGCAAGCATAACTTATTTTATCAGGATTAACAAGAAATCTCTGAGCATCCCCTGCCTGTATCTTATTGAAAAATAAATGTTTCATGGTAATAGTTAGTTAGTTTCCATCCCTTGCAGGCCAATTTTGACCTAATCTTTGGAGACTGATCTCAACAGATACCAGCTGATGAAGCTTTGATTCTGCAGGAAATTTGTTCTGAGCTCAGCTGAAAAGCATCTGGCAGGGATGCAGGAGTCGGAGTGGTGCTGCTGCTGCGAGTTCAGGGAGGCACTCAGTGTAGCTGCAGAGGAGCCAGTACAACAGGGGGCTGCTCTCTTTATTAGCCCAGCAGTCCTGCTTGTGCCTGCCAGTTTCCACAGGCCTGGGATATTAGCCAGCCTTGTTGGCAAGTTTATTTTTCACTCCCTGTCCACCTCTCTCATTTTTCTTTTCCTCTCCTTCGTGTTAAAATATAATTTTAAGGGAATCACATGTTGCCTCCTTGTCAACTCACCCAGTACTGTGTCTTTTCATGGAAATGTATCAGCAACTCTGTCAATGTCTTTTACACTAGTTGTACAGATGATACTCTTGTCAGTGTCACCTACAGAAAACATAAAATCAAGATTTTAAAATCTGCTGACCTAGTAAAAAAATTCACCGTCATGTCTAGTGGTCAAGCTCTCACTGCAGTGCTTCAAGCCCTCGCACTCTTAAGTTCATCCAGACTGTTTCACATGTTTCTGTTTAGTGTTGCCTGGCAACTGCAGACACTTTAATGACCCTTGTAGTTTCAGCGAGGTGAATATTCCTCATTTTGTGTACAGATGTGGGGTATTGTTAGTGCTACCATAAAGTCCCCTTTCACCAACAGGTGAAGTGATCTCTCTATTCTATAAAGTAGCTTGAGACACTTGAATTAAAAGAGTATCTAAATAAAAGTATTTTAATTATTCCTGTTCAGCTCATCAGTGCTCAGAGGATTCTTAGAGATCGCTGATTTCAAGCTTTTCCAGTTCCTCAGGAGGAAATTGTGAACAATCATCTTGCAAAAACTCTTGCCAGTCTAGTGACTTAAAAGGCAAGCTAACCCTGGCTAGAAGTACAGAAAGAAACTAATCTGAATTTAGGAACTGTTATGAAAATCTGGATCACCTGTGGCTGGACAGGCACCTAGAACTCTTTGTTTTTTTGCTTAGCAGCAAAAACTGAAGTGAAATAGGCTGTAAGATACTATGGGAAAAAGATTGATTTTGGCTGCATGGAACAGAAAAGGGAATTTGTTCCCTATATAACGCACAGCATGAGAAATGATTTTTTTAGCTAGAAGACATGAATAGATGTGGTTTTCTGAAGTGAATAATAAAAACACTAGCATTTTTAGCTCACAAACTGTACATTCTCAATAGTATGTGTATTCCCAAAAAGAAAAAGGGAGATTCTGCTCTTTTAATTTTACCAAGTTGCTTTTAAAATCTGTGTTTACTGTTGGACTTAAATATTCTTGCAGAAATGTTACCTTCCATCTCTACTTTTTGTACTGTGACCACTTGATATTTATTTTTGTCTAAATTATTTGGATATTGATAACAAGGAAATAAACATCTGCTTTTCTATAGAGCAGCATGTGACTTCTAGTAATGATTATAATTTGAATTTTTTTTCAGTCTAGTTTTAAAAATCTGATTCCTTTTGAAGGAAAAAAAAATGTACCTTCATAAATATAAAAAATTGCCTGTTAAATGTTTTGGTTATAATTTTTCATATTTGTGTTTTCAACTTAGGTTTGCCCCATTTAGATAAAAATATGCACAATTTTCCTTTGCATTTACTTTTCCAAATCACACAGCGTGTCTCTCCATTCTTAAGTCAGTGTGTTTTGTCATACAAAAATATTCATTCACTCCTAATTAACGTTCAACTTAATTTTATAATGCAGAATTGGTCTCATAGGGCCTTAGAGCAGCATTATGCATGCAATGCTTATTTTATATTTCTTAGTCATTTAAAAAAGATGCATTATGTGGCCGAACTTTTCAGATTACACAATCCTAGAGCTATCCTGACAGCGACACTGCATTTGGGAATGGGCACAGTAGGTGGTGAAGAGCCATGTAACCTCCTGACACCGAACAGCACCTGGGAACTTCACCTGATTTCTGAATTTCTCACTGATACAGTCTGTGGCCGGACTTTCAAAATCTGCAACATGTTTAGGCACCTGAATTTAACATGATTTTAGAAGTGCTAAACTCCCATGAGTCGGATGATGTCAATGGAAGGTACAGATATACAGCATTTTCAAAGTCTGAACTGGTTTTGTGCATCTGTCTTAAGTAAAGAATTGGGAATCTCATCTAAGTCGTATCTCAGGCTTTAAATTCAACTTCCATTGGTACTGATTTTCCATGTAACTATCACAGCTACTCTGGCAAGTAATAATTTATGTTCATGGTGTGTGTGAGGAGGATGTTTCAGTACAGAGTGGATCTGGATTACATTGTTTTGTGGCAAGGGCACAAAAGGCAGAGCCCTGCTTTTCTCACAGTCAAATTTGTTGGAGTTCTGGGCTCAGGAGGAGCACTGGCATAGTTTTGTGATGCAGAAACAATATTGCTACAACTTGGACCGTGAGGGTGTGGGATGGGTATAATGTTAACACACTTTGCGCCGTCCGCGTGCTGTAATTAAACAAAATTACTCTTATTTCCCTGGGATTCCGCTGTATGGTTCATTTTGCATAGAGTACCTGTGGTGGTGAGGGGAAGGAGGGAACGGAGGGCAACATCCAGGGCATTGGTGATGGTTCACAGCCATAGATAAGAGGGTTTAGAAGCTGGATAAAACAAACAGTCAGACCAGCAAAACAGCATTCATTCTGTAAATCCACCTTCCTATAAAGTAGATGACTTGTGAAGGATGTCTTATAAGACTGAGAATAAATAGCATACATTTTTAATATAATTATGTAAACTAAAATAAATATTTTACATTTATTATGCATAATAAAATAATTAGACAACATTCTGTAAGGGATTATGGCATCTGAAGTTCCAACCGTAGAAGGATTCATTGCATATATTCAGCAGCAGCGGCAGCGTGACTTCGGGGAAGTGATTCCACAGGGGCTACTTTTCTTTTTTTGGACAGCATCCCTAGGGAGTTCCTATTTCCCTCTGACTTATAGTATCTGTTCATAGGTTGTAAAGACCAGTTTATAATACACTCCAGGATTTGTACCTAAGTCATAAGTAAGTGTTTCCTCTCTGTTTGTTTCGGTGAATTTAATAACCTTCTGTTGTCTTGGTATGAGTGCATCAGCTCTGCTCTGTTCCCTGGTTATTTCAAGGATAACTAGGCACTACTTTAAGTGCTGAGGTACCCATATGTATTTATTCATGGCAAAACTGAAAGGCTGTTGAGGCAACTTCTGCATAAAATGATGAAACAGTGTATTTATCATTAAAATGTTAACATTAATATGCTCTTTGTAACCAGTGAAATTTAATATGCATGTACAGGAAATAACTAGGTTACACAACTGTATGGAACATTAGGCTGATGAGGACTCCAAGTGGCAACCACCACTGCGCTATGGTAATACACTTTTTTATATATATCACAAATGCAGAATTAGGCAAAAAAAGTGCTTATACTTTGTGCTAATAAGCAATTGCGAAGGACAATAATGCGTGCGTGTAACAGAACAAACTGGGCCTTCAGGAAGCACTTAAGCTTCTGTTGTGATCAGCAGCAGGAGTTGAGGATTTCCAGTGCCTTGTGCTGGCAGACTTATAAACAAATGAAGATAGAAGTTTAGAGAGAAATTCCGTCGGTGCACGGGCATAGTTCCCAGATGCAAACTCCTCAAATATTATCCAGCCCTTAGTTTTTAATAAACATTCAGATAAAATATTTGGTAATATTTCTGTTTATCTGGAATAAAATATGCTATAACATTTAAGGCTGTAAAAGAAAAATAATCTGAAATAAAATTTAGATATAGCCGTAAAAGCAGTTTAATTTTTTCTGGTGAATACGTCATAGAAAACAATGGTTACTTTTATTACCTTTATGTTGTTTCTGTTGGTTAATGAAACTTTTTATATTCACCTAAGCTATAACAAATAGTTTATATGTTAAACACCGAATAAAGAATATGAAAATATGAAATGTGATAGTGCAAAATACAGATCAACTATCATGATAACCAAGGGACTTCAGATGTAGTTCCCAACATTTATAAATGTGTAGAACCAGAGAGCGCACAAATGTTGATATGGCCCTGGCTGGGAGACATGTGCACTGCTCTGCACTTTAGGAGAATCATGTTTGGCGCAGCATACAAAAGAACTTAAATTCCTTCTTTCAGAACTCTCCCTGTCCTCCCTGCCAGATACCAGTGTCACTGCATGGACTGCTTAAGAGAATGTGTGCTTATTAGAAAACAGGATTGTTACTTACAGAAAGACGCATATGTGCATGCACACAAATATATTGGTGTATGTAGACTTGCTGACTACGGTCCACAATGAAATTGCCCTGTTAAGAGGCTTTTGCACAGCATGCAATAGCATAGTCACTTTATCAAGTCCTTTGCTTTCTGTATTTTTAATTGTTGGCAGAGTAAACACACTCTACTTAGTTGAAGGGTAAAGCAGATTTCTATTTGTTTTAATGAATAATACTTAGGCCTTATGAAATCCATCAATAATTCTGTGTGCATTGGTAATCCAAGCTTCTCTCTTTTTTTTTTTTCTTTTTTTTTATTTATTTACTTATTCATTTCTGTTTTTCTATTTTTTTTCCTGTGGCCACTCTACGTAAGAGATATTAAAAATTGCCTTTTTAATTCAATGAACCTGTGGTTCTCATGCCAACACTGAACCACCAGATTTGGGACTTCAAGGATCCACACGAGTATCTATCTTCAAACCAGCGATGCAGTTACAAGCATTGATAATAATATTCTCCCCTAATTTTGGATTGAGTTTTGAAGAACAACTTTTAAGTGATGTATTTAAGCCTAAATTGCAAAATTACTCAGGACTGACTACTGGGTTTAATCCTACTGAGACATGCAGCTGTTTTGATATCAATGTGAACATTCCTGTGTAGTTTTAACTTCTGACAGCTGCTCTGTGCTGCAGCCTGTTGTGATCTCAGTTCAGTGCTCTATCAGTTTGTTCACACTTTAAGTTCTGCAAAAACGTTCTCAAGTTCCTGATTCCTTTTAGTAGTTACGGTCTCCTCTTGCTGTTCAATTCGGGCTTTTGTTCCTAAACTTTTCTTCTTACGCAGCCTCTGCCCTGCCATACCACTGCTCTTTTTTCTGAATCAGAGTCCAATACATTTAGCTCAAAACTCCAAGTATTTTGTGTTTAGAAAATATAAATAAGACCACTTCATGCAGTGGACAGATAAATGTAACTAATGTCTCCTATTATCACATTTTATCTTCTCCCTGTCTTCACACTACTTTTTCCCTATCACATGAAATCATCACTGTCTTATCTACTCATCATTTTTAGGGAGGATAAACATGATATAATAAATATACCTATATTTATGTTTAATATATAGCTAATTAATGTTTATAAATCTGGAACACCAGCATATATTTCAAACTAAAATAATCTTAAGTAGGTTGTATTTTGCTAGTAAATAAAATTTAAGTACTAAGCTCAAGATGAATGGCAAGGCTATGGTCTTAATATAGCTTTTAGTAACAAAAAAAGACTTGTCATTAACTGTTCTTACAGTGCTTCTGATAAAAACATACATTGAAGATCTTTTATGTCTACACATAAACTTTCATTTGTTGGAAGAATTTGATCTAAAAATAATCACTGGCGTCATGTCTTAATTAATATGACCCTTTTAGGTAAAAAGTAGTTTAAAAAAAACCCTAAAGCAACTATGTATGTTTTCTTTGCTCTTGCCTGTTAACACAGAATAGAACATAAGCATATTTGTTTCTTTTAACATTCCTTATTCCCCAATACAGTCATTATAAAAGGGCCAAAGCTATCTTTTGGGGGTAATCAAATCTACAAGGAATTATTATTATTATTGTTAACTACCTGAGCGGTAGTTAGCAATCTGAAAATATTTTGGTTGTGTTACAGACCTTTGAGATTAAATTATTAGTAGACACTAGCCTGTTGAGTTACGTGTGGTTTATTCTCCAGGCAATATGGCTATTACCATATAAAGAAGCTTCTCTATTAGTGCTACACTGCTTTGGAGACAGAGGCATCAGATATTTGGGAGCCTGAAGTTCCTGGGATGTTGCTTCACAGCCTCCAGATCCAAAGCTGCTGCTGAGGTTTGGGCAGGACAAGCCTTGGCAGGAGCCAGGAGAGCTGCTCTCAGGGTTTGCGTGTGCCTTGCGGCTTCCATACCCCCATCAGCTTTCCTTGCTCCTGAGCTGCTCGAAGAAGACAGTGCGTTCCCTGTAGGACAACGTGTCGTAGGAACGGGACGTTCGGTACACGACAGCTCACCTTCCCCAAAACCATTTTGCAGACTCTGTTGTACGGTACTGTGTTCTCATGAGTCATGGGTCAAGGGCGCATTTCACTTGAGGCTTTGCTTACAATGAGAAAGTTTGTGGAAGAGCCTGTTGTCCAAGTAACTTATTAATTGTTGCAACTACTTTGTTCTTAATTGGGATGGTGCTTGCAGTTTTTCTAGGCCTGTTTGGGTCTGAATAGCAGGTGTCGATATTGCCGAGACTTCTTAGGGTCTTGCTGTATAAAAGCCAGCACATAAAGCCCTCAGTTTTGTTACTGCGAGTCATGGAGTGCTCATCTGGTGTTATCACTAGTGCGGTTTTTTGTTTGGTTTGGGTTTTTTTGTTTGGTTGTTTTTGTTTTCTTTTTTGTTTTGTTTTCAAACACCACTTTAAAAGAATCTCAAAGATATTTGCACATGCCAGGTGGTGGTCACTTAGGATTTTAGTTTCCATTTTCCTTTCTGTCTCCTAAAAAACTTAAAAGTGATGTTAGCAGCATTCATTCCATTTGTTTATGATATTAGGTTTGTTTGTTTTAGCTTGTGTCCTTAACCTGTTGTGTACTTCGTGTACCTGAATTTTGTACTTTCATTTCTTTTTAAATGTGTTCTTTGATAACGGAAAAAAAATAATTAAGGAGAGAAAACAAAAACAAAACAAAGCAAAAATAAAACAGAATCCAAAATATATGTGAAAGACAATCATAGAACACCAGGTTGGAAGAGACCACGAGGATCATCTTGTCCAGCCTTTCTTGGCAAAAGCACAGTCTCGACAAGCTGGCCCAACACCCTGTCCAGCTGAATCTTAAACATGTCCAATGTTGGGGAGTCTACCACTTCCCTAGGGAAGTTATTCCAATGGCTGATTGTTCTCATCACAAAAAATGTCCTTCTGGTGTCCAGTCGGAATCTGCCCATGAGTATCTTGTATGTGTTAGCCCTCATCTTTTCCATTTAACTCCCTGTAAAAGTCCTCTCTGTGGCCACCCTTTAAATACTGGAACACAGTGATGAGGTCTCCCCTAAGCCTTCTTTTCTCAAAGCGGAACAAACCCAGTTCTCACAGCCTTCAGTCACGTGGCAGCTTCGCAGTCCTTTGATCAAAGGTAAAGAGGAGGTTGCAAAGTGACTCCCCAGATCTCCCTGGTGCTCCCAGGATCGGTAGCACAGCTGCAGGTTGCTCTGTATCTGTTGGCCAGCTGACCTCCAGTTCAGTTGTTGTTTGATTTTCCTTTCACTTAGGGAAACTGCCCAGCTCACTGTGACTGAGTCACCATCCCTGGAGGTGTTTAAAAGATGTGTAGATGAGGTTCTTAGGGACATGGTTTAGTGCCAGAGTTACGTTAATGGTTGGACTTGATCTTTTCCAACCAAAATGATTCTGTGATTCCTAGAATATAGGTCTGTACAAATATATGCGTGTTTTTAAATAATGCTTTGAAATTACTCTTCTTCTGATGTTGTTCAGCATTGCTTTTATTATTTTTAGTGATGCTATCATTTAAAAAACACACAACTAGAAACTCTGCAGTTCAGGATACTATAAAATTATTTGTGTTATAATCCTAGAAATACATCAAGTGGTTCTAGTGACATCATAAACTGCCTGAACATCGTCCTACCAGTTCATTGTGATATTACTGGTGCCCCTTATAATATAGTATTTATAGCTTTCTATTTGTAACTTCAGTGCACTCTCCTTCAATCCCTGTTCAAGATAATTATGGATTCACTCCAACAACTGTAGTTGAGGACATAATTTGTTCTGCTAGAAATCCCATGTGGAACATCTTCCCATACTGAGCTTGGTCAAAACATTTCTGATGAAATTTTACGTGCACAGTCTACAGGTCAGACAATATTTAAAATCATTCTGAAGTTGTAGAAGGTATTGTGATTATCAAAAAGAATTCTTAAGTTCGGAGAATTTTTCATGAGAAAAAGGTGGTATTGCGTACTTGGTTTTGTTAATGAGCTCTTGGTAAAACACACAGAACCATTTCCATTAGCAAATTTTGGAGATATCTGCTATGGGTATTTTAACACATAAAAAGCCACTAGTAAATTATTTTCTTTTCAGGAAAGAGATGTGTCTTTAGTTCAAAAAGGCATTTTTTATAAATCACTTGATGAGGATTGATTTTTAACCTGATGTCCCTAACTTATTCTGAGACTTGCACCAGCCCATCCATCCATCTTCTGTCAGTTTCTTTAATAACTTTTTAAGCTGTTGGCCAGTTTCAATCAAAACTGACACCCCCTAGCAGTTGCTGAGATAATTTAAGTTCCTGAATGTTTCCTGGAGGAAAAAGAGGAGGGGAGAGGGAGAGGGAGAGGGAGAGGGAGAGGGAGAGGGAGAGGGAGAGGAGAGGAGAGGAGAGGAGAGGAGAGGAGAGGAGAGGAGAGGAGAGGAGAGGAGAGGAGAGGAGAGGAGAGGAGAGGAGAGGAGAGGAGAGGAGAGGAGAGGAGAGGAGAGGAGAAATCAGTGAGGAGCAGGTAGGTGCAATTCAGCTCTCATGTATTCTTCTCTCTTACAACCAGACAGTGTGTTGTTCCAACCTCGCTGCCCAGCACAGCTGGTTTTTCTTGCCTGGATGGGGATATCTTGAAGGGCACGTTGGGAAGCTGCTGTTGCTACATTAGGAGATTTAGTGAACAGGGCAAGAATCCTTAGGAATCCCTGGTTCAGTTGGTCCGGTGTTTAGGCATCAGTGGTTTTGGGTCTCAAATTTACTGCAAGTAGTCAGGACAGGTAATTTTAAAAGTTAAAACTTGGAAAGTGTTCTTAAGGATAAAGAGAACACACCCAGCTATCTATATTTTTCTTTAGAAAAGAGATTATTTGGAAGAGATTTGTACCTCTAAAGTTGAGAGCACTGATGTTTCTTATTCAGTCAGTGAACAGGAAGAAGCTTCCCATTATGGGGAGATTATTCCACAAGCATTTTCTTTGGAATTTCTTCTGTTTTCTTTAGGCCATTTACTGATAAACTGTAACATAATGCATAAATGTATTTACATAAGGAAAAGAAGCAAAGTTTGAAGAAATACTAAGTTCGTTTTACTTGTTTTTAGTGATACTGAGCATCCACGAATTTTCATCTCGTATGGGGTCCAGTGGGTCTATACCTATTTGGAATTCAGCCTCTTCCTTTAGGTGACTAAATGTGACTTTCATCACATTTTAATTTGAATTTTAATTACTCTGCTTTTAAGATTTTGATCAGCACTAGTAAATTATAGCACAGTCATCTTATACAGTATTTAGCTGATTGATTTTTGTATGCTAAAATGTAGTAATCTTGAGGAGTAATAAAAATACTATCAAGTCGAAGAGAGGTTTCAAAGATGAAGGGATTTTCCTCAGTGCTGTTAAAGTCTGTGTTAGTCCAGAGTGGTGAAGACCTAAATCTGAGCCTTTGCAAGGGCAAAGCAGGTGGCTACTATCCATTCTATTGAAATAAATGCAGCAACATCAAGTCAGGCAATCAACCCAGTCCCGGCGGGTGAGCTTTTGGGAGCTGCTGTGTATTGCCTGGTGGTGGTGCAAGAGGTGAGAGACAAGTGTGTACAGTGCTGGATGATGCTGGCTCTTCTGGTGCTCTAGGTTGCAGAAGTGCATTCTGAAAGGCAAATACAGCATTAGTTTGTTCTAGCCGAGTTCTTGTCCACCCGCATCTGTTTCTGGCCTCCTTTGTGTTTGCATCTCTTTTCCCTCAAAACAGTAAAACACAATATCAAAACAATCTTTGTTTTCTTTTCCTACTCTGAAGTGCCCATTTTTAGTTTCGGTTCACCAGTAGCATGGCAGAAGCACTGTAACAGCAAGGATTATAACTAAGCCCCTCTCCATCTGAGCATCCCTTTGCTCCATAGCTCAGTTGAGAGTCAATGCTATTTGGCTGGGTAGTGAGTGCTGTCATGGGCTCGATACTATAAAACAAAGACAGTGGATAAAGTGCTGGCACCACTGATGTTAATCATATCACCTCCGTGTCCTCAGTGACGTGACGATTCTCCACCTGTCATGAAGTACTTGCTTTGTAAGAGAGAAATGGAAAACCAGGGAGTTGGCAGCACTTTCCGCAAGACTTTGTATCCTGGACAGTAAAAAAGTTAAACTAGGCAATCAGATTATGTGATCAAGTACCCAGGTAATTCTAGTTTCCACTCAGCTTTGCAGAGAGGATCCTGACCCCCTAAATCATGCCAAAAAAACCCAACCAAACAAACATCTAAACCCAAAAGCAACTACTCCTTTAAGAGTTTCTGTTTCAATTCCCTGTCTGCTGAATGAAATGAACTGAAATCACTGAGGCATGCTCAGAAGTCTGTGTACCTCTGCCTCAGGACTTATGGTACCCCTTTTAGGTGAACAGGCTCCTATTCCGGTATTCTTGGTGTGTGTTAGAGGCCTGAATATTAGACAAGGCAGGATTCATTTAATTAAGAATGGCAGTGCTGTCCACAGCCTGATTCTAATTATTGTTTAGGATTCTCATCTGAGAGGGCACAGAACCAGGATTTTGGGAGCCTGTTGTGTGGTTTTGGTAGGAAAGTTATATTGTGTAATGTAACTGAAAACAGGAGAACAATTCTGGAAACAGGAATTAGATCTACTTCTGGCTCCTGGAGGTTCCTCACTGTCCATTGACAGAGTTTCAAGAAGGAAGGGTATGTGCGGAATATCTTGTGCCAGCTAACACACTTTCCTGGGACCACAGAGAACGGGATTCAGCCCTCCTTAAGTTAAAAGCAGCCCAAAACTCAGGACTTCTACTTCCTAGAATAGGGCCTTAATTTCCAGAAAGCTAGGGATACCAGTGTTTCCTTTTCTGAGCAGATGAGAGCTCCTGATGTTTCATATTGACTACCTACAAGTTTTTTAGAAAAAATAGACAGCTAGTTTAAGCAAATCTGGAGACCTACAGTAGTTTTTTTTTCTTATCTCCACTAACTGTTTTGGGAATTTGAATGGTTATAGAGGGCAGACTAGGTTGCCTTCCAGTGCTGCTGTGCCCAACAGTGCAAACTAAACAAGACACCAACTTATTTCTACCCTGTCTTATTGATACCCTGTCTCTCAAACCTGTCAATACCCTTCTTGCTTATTTTCTGATTATCATACCTTTTTCAATGCTTAGATTGTAGTTTTTCTGAGGCCAAGACTGATTTTTCTGTTGTTCTTCAATGCAGAGGGTGGTGTAACACCATTCTGTTGTGCTGTCTTCTGAAGCCAATATTGTGGGCAGTGGGAACATACCAGCTTTCTTGGATCTGGTTTTTGCATCATAAAGAAAGGATTGCATTTCACCGTAAGAGTACAGAAAGGTCTGTACCCTTATGGTGAAACTTTACTGCTGCCAAGACCGTGATACCCTTTAATAGCTAAAACTTCAAAGAAGCTTGAACAGCTGGGAGTCTGTATCCGGTCGAAGTGCCGTGTCAGTGCCTGATTCCTGTAGTCTCCTTAGAAAGTCTCATCTCTCATTTCTAGGACTAGTAATCCAATAACTTTCATGAAAACTAAATGCGTATAAATAGAATTTTTCAAATATATGTGCAGTCTTAAGTGTTGTCAGAATCAGCCTTGGCTGGTTTAGCCTGGCTTTGTTTATAAACCCGACCTTCAAATATGTGTCTCTCCAAATGGAATTCTGGGTGCTTTTTTTTTTTGAGATCATGTCTTTGTTATATAGCTGAAGAAAGGGTATTATTGAAAACAATGCGTCTTGGAATGCAAGTGGAACTATTTAGATTCTTTGCTTTAAAGCACAGCTGCTTAATCTATAACCAATCCAGTATTTAGAAAGAAAGGATATCATGAGCTATATTCTTCTCTTGCTATTAACTTTATGTTAGTAAGCTGCTGTTCTGTAAACGCTTGGAAACAGCTCTGAAATGTACAAACTACTTCCATCCCAGCAGAAAAAAACCACAACAACTGTGTACATCTGGTAACAAAAAGGAAACAAATGAATATATATAGTTTTCTTCTTAAATTTCTATTATTTACTTAATTTATGTTTACATTTTGGAAAATACTTGGATTGTTTCGAACAGTTATACAATAAACTCTTGTGGCCTTTAAAAAGGTATGTGGATTAATGACTTCTCAAAGAATTGTTTTACAAGAGTACTGTGCTATTTTTAGAATGAATGCTTAGTTAACATAGTCACTAAAGGCATGTTGTTTACATAGGCATCTTTTGTACAAAACCTATGTATTTTTTAATCTCTCTTCATCCTGTATTGATGCAGTAATGTATCTTTGTATACGTACAGATAACATTAAGCCTATGAATACATCCAGTTGTTCTAGAGTTAGTTGTGTTCCCTAGAATAATGTACTGAATTAGTCCTTTAAGGACTGTATTGCCAATGCAAAATAGACTCAAAGGAGTTGTTTGATTTTTATAAAAGGTGAGGAGTGCAGGGGTTTTTTTTGGGTTGTGTGGTTTTGGTTGGTTTTTTTTTTTTAGTTTAGTTTAAGAGTGGAATATATGTTTTCTTTAGCTGTAAAAGCACAATCAAGGCAACATGATAAGTGAGTCAGTGTTGTAAAAGTAAAACTAATTTTGCCTTCACTCACATGAGCTATAGAAGGAGGAAGCTTTATTGTCCCTGGGAAGGTGATAAGGCAGAGTAATTGTATATTATACTGTCCTGGAACATCTGCCTGAAGACTGTTGGAGCAATTCATCTATCATGGACAATACAGCATGTTTTGTCTTTCTGCTTTAACCCATCCCCACTGCTGGCCTGCACGGAGGTTTTGATAGGGACTGTGCCTGGGCTGGGGCTCACATTAATCAGTCCCCTTGTTCAACACTCCAGCTGACATAATTACAACCTGCGCACAGCAGTTATTCAAGTCGAGTCCTTGTCACTCGTGGTGCGAAACTACACAGCTCAGATCCCGAAGGAGATTGCCTTATCACACAGAACAAGGGCTCACAGGAGTTGAAGAGAATAGAAATGGGAAAATGTCTTCCGGGAGTACTATATATTCCTTTAAAATAAGACATTTGAGAGGCTTACAAGGGACAAAGAGAAGCATTGTGCAAGGTCTGAAATGAACAGGTTATTATTTTTAAAAGGATTACACAGGCCATTTTTGTGAAATGGACATGGATTATTAAATAAATTCAGTGGTCTCTCTCTCTTATCATTCAGTGACTCTGCCCTATTAGTTTTCTTCAGAAGTGATAAAATAGTTTTTGACTTGTATAAGCTTTAAGTATCTCTCAGTAGAAATCATCAGAACACAACTAATAAAAGTGCACGTATTATACCAGTAAAATTGGCACACACATAAGGGACGGTCTGCAAGGATCAGAGGTAAGGGTGAAGGAAGAAGCATGCAAAAGGGCTTTCAAGGATGAGCAAGTTCATTAGTTTCTGCTGTACAGGAATGTGAAAGATGAAAGAAAAGAACAAGTTTCATATTTTACCATTTTTCCCTCTTTTCATATTAACCCTCTGTGGGGAAAAAAAAAAAAAAGGCAAGTCCGTAACACCATCTGTACTAAATGAAAGAAGTTTATTTTCATGCAATATGATGGGCTTTATTTTTACATGTTTGTTTTTTTGTTGTTGGTTGGTTGTTTGCTTTTTTCTTTAAAACAGAACCTTTTCATACACAATCAGAAGACGATTTATTTGGCTTTAGTCTATAAAATTCCTCAATATAAAATACTTTCATTGGAATACAGAAGGCTTTTCCCTGGTGTTTAAATATTTTTCTTCTTGGGTACTAGATCAACATGGTGAGGCAACACAATTCAGGCAGTTCCAGTTCTTCGCAATCAATAGATTTATAGCGTTTGTTTGATTTCTCATCTTGTTAAAATACTGTTTCTAATATTTAGACCTAATTGTGTGTAGTTGAAAGAACAGAAATAATTTATTCTGCTCCAGGTGGTCCAATTTTAAGTTAATAGTTTTACAAGACAGGTTATCTGGGACTTTGAACAGTCTGAAGTAGAAGGCCTAGAATCTGCCTCATACGTTTTACTCTGCAGATCTGAGCTAGATATGCTTGGTGAGTCAAATATGTAGATTCATAGAATCATTTCAGTTGGAAGAGACCCACAGGATCATTGAGTCCAGCCATAATCTAACTCCAGCACTAAACCACATCCCTAAGAACCTCATCTAAACACCTTTTAGACACCTCCAGGTATGGTGACTCCACCACTGCCTTGTGCAGCCTGTTCCAATGCCTGGCAACCCTTTCCATGAAGAATTTTTTTCCTAATCTCCAGGCTAAACCTCTCTTTGCACAACTTGAGGCCATTTTCTCTTGTCCTATCACTTGCTACTTGGCAGAAGAGACCAACCCCCTCCATGCTACAGCCTCCTTTCAGGTAGTTGCAGACAGCGATCAGGTCTTCCCTCAGCCTCCTTTTCTCCAGGCTAAACAGCCCCAGCTCAGTGCTTTCATTCAACAGTATTCCATTGCAGTATCTCTTGATACTTGGTGTGTAGGTCCACTGTGAGAATCTATCTAACCGAAAACTGAAGTTTCTTACTGAGCAGCAGGGTGTCCTTGTAGGCAAATTTGTAGGAACAAAAATTAACTTCTGCTTGCTCCCTGCTCCTAAACCCCAGTTCTCCTGGGGTGAATGATGACTGTGAAGTAAGCTCAAATGACAGAGCCAAATGCTGCATTTACTTATATTTGTGCAGACAATGGCATTATGAGGACATAATCTGAAGAGAATGATGTTTCTCTGATATATACTTTCAAGGCAGATTTTAGATCAGATAATCAATCATACCTTCAACTAAAGAACCAAATTTGCCTTTCAGAACCTAAGATGGTTTTGCAGTATTGACAGCCAGGAAGAATATATTTTAATTTGCAGACTGAACAAATTTCCATGACATCATGGAAACACAATAAATGTCTGACCTCACAATGACATTTTTCAGACTTTAACTGTACTTCTTGTAGACTTTGAGCCCACAAAAAGCCTTAAGCTCAGCTAGTCTGACCTTCTACATAAAACAAACTGCATAGTTTTTTTTCAGTTTGCTCTGTACTGAGCCTCTTGCGTTTGACTAAATTTTATCACCTAAAAAGACATTGAGGTTTGATCTGAAAACGTCCAAAATTGGAGAGTCCCCTCTCCTTGTGTGAAAGGTTAATTGCTCTAACTGCTGAAGAAATTGTGCTTTATTTTTCATTTGAATTTGACTGTACCTTGTAGTCATTGGTTTTGGTTTTGTTACAGGTTTTCTCTAAGTTAGATGCCCCTTAGTCATACATTTATACCCTGTTAGGTTTCTTATGCCCCAAGCTCAAATGTAATAAGCAAAACAGGGGTTGGTGTTGTGGTATTCCTTGTTTTATTTTGGTGGGGTTTTTTTGTTTGTGGGGTTTTGTTTTGGTTTGTTGGGTTTTTTGTTGTTGTTGTGTGGGGTTTTGGGGGCTTGGGGGGGGGCAGGAGAGGTTTTTTTTCTTCTTTTTGTGCATTTTTTTGTGGTCGTTATTTTTAATTTAAATGTTTGGGGTTTTTTTCCTCAGTTAACTTATATTTCTATTCATAATAATTTTTGACTGCTTCCCTTTTAAAATGTAGGCAGTAATATTTAAAGTAGATATTATGGATATTCTATATAGAGATATTATATCAGTTTCTCTAGTGTCATAGAAAAATTATATCCTTACATTTGCTTGTTACATCCTTGCTTACACATCTAAAAATGACATGGGACCTTTCTGCTTACAGCATCACACTGGAAGCTCACATTAAACCACTGGTGTACTAATCCCAAAGTCGTTTTCAATGTCACAGCTTTTCACAGCGTTGTCGCTTTCTGTGAGTTACTTGCATGCAATTGTGCAAGGGTGTGAGAGCTGATGTGTAGTTGTGTGTGCACACATTTTGATTGAACAGGCCCAGCTTGTGAAACAGTTCTGCTCGCTCCGTGTGGCTGCAGTGTCATCATTATTAATCATGCTACCAATTACGGTGTCATCTGCAAATTTTATTAGCAGGGATTTTTATATATACTTTTGGCATGCATAACAAAACTGAATCTTTCAGACAATTAATGCTTATTCCACTGATAAACTGGAACATTTGAAATAAGGAAGAAAATGACCATCTCTTTTTGCATGAGGGGTTGGTGCTGAGATAGGGCAACAAGAGGCGATGTATTAGCATTAAAAAAATCCTACTTTGAGCAGAGATCATAGGGCCTGCAGTGCCCTGCAGGCTGCAAAGCAACAGGATCTGCCCTCTGGGGAGCTGTGTTGTCACTAACGTGGCTGGAGGAACTGACACAAAGGCCAGTTGGAAGAAGTGCCATCTGCATCTGAGATTGACAGGCAGCCTTTAGGGTCTGTTGCTATCATTTCTGACTCCAGCAACACTGGGAGTCCAGTTTCATCTTTGTGCAGCCTGTAGTCTCCACACCCTTTCTTAGGCTCCATCTACACTTTGAGATTTGTGAAAATACTTTATGGGTTCCTGAGGATATACAAACAGACTCTACAGAATTGTTCAGCTACTTTATGTGGTCATTAAAAGAAGTACAAGAGGGGGAAAAATTGATGTTGAAAGGAAAAGTGTGTCTTCAATTAAATTCATCCTAGCTTTTTTAAAAAATGGATGCTTTCCATGGCCTCATTTCAGCAAGGTATTTGATCATGTACATAAATTTAAGCTTGTGAGTCATTCTTTTGAAGTCAATGGGGCTGCTTGTACTTAAGCTGCACAAGTGTGTAAGTACCTTGCAAATCAGAGCCTATGATACTTAAAGCCCGGTCTCCATCCTTACACCATTGCAGAGACGCCATCTCTCAGACCAGCTTCTCTTTTATGCCATCTGCTCCAACACGAAGGAAAAGGGGGAGGGAGGGAGCCTGTGAACAATGGAGTGATTATTCTCAGTTACTGTGAGATAGGTGAACTCCACCTGCTCTTTCTGCCACTTAAAGCTTGGCTGCCGCGGTGCAGCAGCGCTCTGTGCGCAGCCGACCTGCACCCCTCACGCGCCACAGGCTGGCGGGACCAGAGCCCACTCAGACCCGTGAAAAAATGCTTTTTCTGGTTTTACTTTATCTTCTTCCCTTCTCTAGTCTGTAGAAGGAGACACTGCGGCTCTCTCCAAAGAGCTGTTCAGCAGACTGAGGAGCCGAACAGCCCGGCTCTGCACCGCACCTCTGGGGCAGGTGGGGACACAGCGCAGGTGGAGAGCGGAGGCACATCTCCCTGCCCTGCTGCACCCTTTCCACCTGCTTCTCCCAAATCTAGTAGTTTGGACATAATGTGCAGCTTTCTGTCTAAAAGGTTCCTCTTTATTTCTATCTCTTCCTGTGGAAAGCAGAATTTATGGAAGCACTTAAGGCAGAAAGGTATTATTTCCTTAGAATCAGAGATTTTTCTCTTGTTTGCAAAAGTCAGATTTTATGTTGTGAAGTGTGTTGTGCACCAAACTTTTATTTTCTTTTTTTTTTTTTTTAAGAAAAATATTCTGACTGAAAATTCTTGAGTAGGTCTAGATGCCAGCACTGCTTTTATACTTTAGTTGTTGTTCACTCTGCAGGGTTGTAACCAGCTTTACAGATTCCTCAGAGGTAAACAAGACTAGAGTACATCACTTCTTATTTCCCTTGAGAATCTCCAATTACCCTGAATTTGCCTTTAAAAGCGTGCGTTTTGGCTATTGTAATCAACTCCTTGTATCACATGTATTTGTAATTGGGAAATTTTATTCCCGTACATTGTAAATATAATGGTAGATCTGTGGCCAGATTACAATTTGGACATCCCAGGCTGCTGAATGGAGCTGAGACACGAGCAGTGATTATCAATCTTCCATCATTTTCAGTGCTGACGCACAAGTTTTTTGCTGCTTCCCTACAGGGCTCTGCTACTTTTTAGCAGCCAGCATTGGACATCTGTCACACATACTGTATGTCATAACAAATAGATCATTACAGAAAAAAAAAAGCAAAACCATAAATGTAGAAAAGCAGAAAACATTATGATTATCCATGGGTATTACTATAATACCGTCAGAATAAATCCCAGATACATTTTTATTATTTTCTTTGTGAAACTGACTGTATCATAAAATCTCATTAAAACATACCAATGCAGTGTACTCTCTTTTATGGACTACTTCATATTTTCTGAGTGGCAATGTATGCAATACATGGCGCACTGGATTGCAGGGCATGCATTTTTATGACACTGTGGATGAGTATGTTGGTCATCTGAGCTTGATCTGGTGGAAAAGCATCAGATGTGGGCAAATGTTCATTGCAGAAACAGCCATAGTGGTAAGAATGTTGCTGTCCCCCAGCAGCTCGTGGCCACTGTCCACCAGAGGTCTTGATGAACAGAGTAGAGAGATGTTTGTCAGCAGTGACAAGCAGAACTGAGCTGGCCCTGGGCACCTTGTGGGTGAC
This sequence comes from Patagioenas fasciata, assembly GCF_037038585.1. Lineage (NCBI taxonomy): Eukaryota > Metazoa > Chordata > Aves > Columbiformes > Columbidae > Patagioenas > Patagioenas fasciata. The sequence continues at coordinate 62,516,804 of NC_092521.1, forward strand.
CTCTTGAGTTCCCATGGAGCTGTATGCTGATAATCCTGGCAATAATAAAAGTCACTTGATAACTGAAGTAGATTGCAGAGCACCAGCACTTGTATTCATGGGATTGTTCCCTTAGTCGTTTAAAACCTAAATAAAAGGTAGGATTTTTGCTTTTGAAAGGAAAAGAGCAAGGAAAAAGGAAAACAGGTGCATGCTAGTAGTAAGACTGAGATGTATCACCTTTCTGTACATATATGCACACATATATATACGTGTGTTTATGTATAATAATTAGTATTAGTATTATAATGTTAGTTTTGACACATTTCAGAATGTATTTCTGGACATGATATTTTTCTGTTTTTTATTATTTCTTGTGCAGTACTGTATTGACCTGTAGCACTGAGGAAGTAAGAGGATGCTTGAAGTTTTAAACTTGTGGTCTGAAATGAATGTTAGTGGTGTATGCAGATTGTGTATAATGTTGTATCTAGTTTGGGTTAACTGGCAATCACTTTATTTTAAAAACAGAAATGTAGATAAATCTTGAGCATGCTGGGAAGAAGTTTTGGTTGGTTTGTCTGGGGTTTTACTTAGTAAGAAGTTGGCCAGAATGAATGTCATTGTGAAGGTTTTGATTGAAAAAGTCTGTTTCTGTAATGTAATTATGACAGATTGAGTTATTTGTTTCTTTCCTGTCAAGAAAATATTGCCCATTACGTTGTTTACTTTCACTCTACTGAATGCTAGTTTTCGTACAGTTTAATGCAAGAAATAAAGGAAGACTAGAAGGGTTGCATTTTGGGAAGCAGTAGAACTGAAAAAAAAGCCTGAAAGGTTCCTGCATATAGATGAGTGAACACAAGCTCTTGGTGCTTTGAGAAGAATCCAGGAGTTCCCAGAACTTCTGTCTGGAACTAGAGAACACTGAGCACAAGAGAAGTCATGGTATCCTTGTGTGAAGCACTGGTGTGAAATGCACTCTAGCACTCAAAGTTTAAAGCAATGTTTACAATTTAAAAGAGACTAGGAAAAATCTGATGATTTCCCAAAGTGATATGGAAGGCATTGGGTCTCTGGAACTCATCCACTAGAGCTCCAGGTAGCAGAGGATTCTTCAGGTGAGCAAGATGTGTTGGAAATGTACCACTATCTGTTAGCTGGATGCAAGAAAATGAGAAATATGAGTTTGTAAATGTGAGAGTGATCAACTATAGAGTTGTTTGCCTACGATTACAATGGATTCCCCATTGCTTTCCATTGGATTTCAGTGTATCATGGTTTAGTACCAAAAAAATGTTAGGGCTTGAGGAATCACTGGGCAAACTTTTCATGAACAGTGTTATCCATGAGGTCAAGCTACATGCTCAGTCTGACTTTGCATTTCTAATACTCTATCGCTCTCCTTTTCTAGTTCAAGTATGTTATCACAATTTTGATTTAAAGACAGTTTTTGAAGTTAGGTGGCATTTTCTTTAAAAGAAACACCTGAAATTTTTGGTGAATAACTGAGGTTAAGAGGCTACAATAACACTGCTTTCATGCGAAGGTGGCTTTCATCATAGCTGCTTGTATTTCTGGAAGAAAGTATCTGGGAACTTTGCTGTTTTTCAATCAAAATGCTGCAATTTCTGTGTACTTCTTGCAGCTTGCATAGTGGGGTTTGAACAGTGCAGAAGACCTTCAGAGTGCTCTCCACTTATGAACTTGATTCATACTGACGAATAGGGAAAAAATAGAAATCTTTTCACTTGGTTGCATCACTGTGTTTGTTTTTATGTTGTAAATAGTGACCTCCATGGAGCTGCCGTAAGTCCTTTAGGTTATATGCGGAAAGAGGACATTTGTACCTAATGTCCTGAAGAAAACATTTTGAAAAAGGTTTATTTTGTGCAAATAAGAACCCTACAAGGTGCTAAAATTTTTAGAACTTAGTGGGCTAGATAATTAATACTTTGCCTCATTTGCACCTCCAAAAGCTTCCATGTATTGCAGTAAGCATCTTTCTGAAAATGTCAGGCACTGCATAATGGAAGAGTGTTCTAATTTCAGTTCCCTATTCGTAAAACATCTTAATAAAAATACGTTCCTTCCTGCTATATTTCATGTAGCTGTTCAATACAATGCTAATGTATTCTCTCATACGAAACCCTTAGAAAACATAGAAGCATCCCTAATTTTGCATGGTCAAATTTAGAATGAACAGAAGATGCTTTATGAATTTCTCTTACTTTATGATTTTTATCCAAAAGGCCACATAAAACATGAGGACAGCTCTGCAGTTGGCTCCTGAATGGAGCTGTGTCCATGGGCTGCTTCAACCAGTGCTGCTGACCGGGAGGAGGGCAGAGCGCGACACCCTGCATCCAGCCATCAGGCCAGGGCTGAGCCCCTTAGTGTGGGTAAGGGGATCACAGAATCATAGAATGTCCTGAATTGGAAGGGACCCACAAGGATCCAGCTCCTGTCCCTGCATGTGACGACCCCACAGTTCACACCACGTCTGAGGGCGTTGTCCAGTCTCTTCTTGAACACTGTCAGGCTTGGGACCGTGACACCTCCCTGGGGAGCCTGTTCCAGTGCTCCACCACCCTCTGGGGGAAGAACCTTTTCCTCATGTCCAACCTAAACCTCCCCTGGCACATCTTCCTGCCATTCCCTCAGGTCCTATCACTGGTCGCCAGAGAAGAGCTCAGTGCCTGTCCCTCCTCTTCCCCTTGTGAGGAAGCTGTAGCCGCCATGAGGTCTCCCCTCAGTCTCCTCTTCTGCAGGCTGAACAAACCCAGTGACTTTGGCTGCTCCTCATACGGCTTCCCCTCCAAACCCTTCACCAAGTTCATAGCCCTCTTATGGACACCCTCCAGTAGCTTAATAACTTTTTTATCCTGTGTTGCCCGGAACTGCTCACAGAGCTCCAGATGAGGCCGCACCCGTGCAGAGCAGAGTGGGACAATCACTTCCTTCACCTGGCTGGCAATGCTGTGCTTGATGCACCCAGGACACGGTTGGCCCTCTTGGCTGCCAGGGACACTGTTAGCTCATGTTCAACTTGCCATCAACAAGAACCCCCAGATCCCTCTCCACAAAGCTGCTCTCCAGCATTTTGTTCCCCAGTCTCTACGTACAGTCAGAGTTGCCACGTCTCAGGTGCAAAATCCAGCACAAAATCTGGGGATGCCCAAAGCCCGACCTTCTTACAGCTTTTGCTGCTGACTGGTGTAACTGGGTGAGCCCTGCAAGATGGGAGAAAAGGAAAAGATGATGGGGGAATAATAACCACAGCCAGTTCTTCCTGTGGGGACCTTCAGGCTTGACCATTCTGCCACAAACTTGTTCCAAGGCTCGTGGTTCCTCCAATGTTTCCATGCAGCTGACTTTGAGCTCTCACCTCTGCCTCCTGCAAAGTGCGCATCTGTGCACTACTATCCCAGAACCCCAAATAGCACTGCTGATTCTAGTCGGGTAAAGGTGGCGCTGAGGAACCTGGTCAATGGCACGCTATAGCTTGCCAATGCAACGGAGAAAGTGTCTGTGTAGGGGCAGAGTTATACTCCTTTTAGGGGCTAGAGGAAGATGGTTGTGAGAACTTCTGCTCTGTGCTCTAGGGGCGTATATTTTCCCACTGTCCTGTAGACCAATTGCTCTCTTTCTTGTTTTTAGCATGATGCCCTATTTTTTGGTAACAGAACTGATATATATAGAAATAGCAGAGAGACAACAGGAGAGGGAAAACACAAAGGCCACAGCTGCTCACGCTGACAAAAAGTCTGGGCATTTTATGCTACTCCTAACCCTCCACTTCATTCCCGTCTCCTAGCACAGCACATCAATGCTGCTAAGAAGCAGATGAGGATGCACAGGGTTGTGGCATGTGGCATTTGGCTTCCTTGTCACTCTGTGGATGATGCCTGTGCAAGCATTGTTACCACTGAAAACTTGAATGAACTGTTCTGTTCTCATCCTTGGAACAGTGATGTTTGCTTTTGGCCCCATTGTGGAGAAGCTTTGAGCCTCATTGTGGTAGGGTGTTACTGGAGATGTCCATTGGAGACTATTATTCACTGTTAAAACACCTGCCCACTTTTTTTTTTTTTTTCTTTTGCTGTGGTATGCTCTTCCTATCTGGGTGGTTATCAGTATTGTCAGATTTGCTTACATAAATGACAGTGACATCAAATGCAACTTAAATCTTTTTTGGATATGTTGTTTGTTCATGTTGAACAGCTGAGTGGGCCCAGAGGCTGATCAGCAGTATGAAGTCTGTTGGATGCCAGTAACTAGTGGTGTACCCCCGGGTTCAATACTGTGTCCAGTCCTTTTCATCATCTTTGTTAATGGTCTGGATGATGGGACAGAGTCTACCCTCAGCAAGTTTAGAGATGACATGAAACTGGGAGAGGTGGCTGTTACACCAGAGGGTCGTGCTGGCATCCAGAGGGACCTCAACAGGCTGGAGAGATTTCCTGACAGGGACTTTCTGTAGTTCAACAAGGGAAAGTGTCAAGTCCTGGACCTGGGGAGGAACAGCCCCAGACACCAATATATGCTGAAGGCTGACCAGCTGGAAAGCAGTTTTGCAGAAAATGACCTGGGTTCCTGTGAAGGTCACCAAGCACTGGCACAGGTTGCCCTGGGAGGTTGTGAAGTCTCTCTCCTTAAACATATTCAAAAGCTGTCTGGACATGGTCCTGCACTACTGTCTGTAGGTGACCCTCCTTGACCAGAGGTGTTGGATGAGATGACCTCCAGAGGTCCCTTCCAAACTCAACCATTCTGTGACTAAAGTACAATTCTACAACTCACCTGTCATTTCCAGTTCATGACATTCAAATATGCAGCAACCTTTAATTATTTGAGAAGAGTAAAAGAAAGACAGGTAACTGGTTGGTAGGAGTAGACTTGCAATGGCAACATGAAAAGTGCAGTTAGAACAGCAATGAGAATGCATCACTGTGCGATCAACACTGGAGATCAAAGCCCTTTTTGTTCTTCAGCCAAAAGAGGTTTTCCTTTTGTCTTAAGCAGTAGCTGCATTTCTCAGGAGAAACTTGCCATCCATCTCCTTTACTTCACAGCATCGTCCTTTACAGAAACGTGGGAGCTCACCTGGACATATACAGTGGAAAGGAGGTTTGCGCCCTTCCCAATGTATCAGTCTTTGAGGGAGGAATTGATATAGGCTCGTAGCATGGGAAATATGGGCTGAGCACCTCCTCCTCCTTTTTTGCCATGTATATCACTCACAGGACACTGAAAACTCTATACAGGGTTTCCATTTCCCTTTAATACATTTGTTGAGGGGTTTACATCAAGTCTCAAATCTTTCTTCGTGTTTCATAAGAAGACTGACTACAAGATGTGGAATAAAACCAAATTTTCTGTTGTGCTTTTCCACATCAGAATTGGATACAAACCAATACACCATAGCTTTGGACTAATGAAGTTTCTCTAATGAGTGCCCTTCCTGTTATTGCAGAGCATGAAAAAATTGCCAGAAATATATACATTTGATTTTCAAAATGGTAAATGGATCATAAGGGTGAAAGGATGCTTACATTAAGGAACTATAATAGTAATCTAACTTAGAAACCTCTGGTTTAGCCTTACTGGAACACAGACTGGCTTCTTAAAAGCTGCATTTATTTGTTTGTGGCTGTAATTCAGAGTAGAACTGAAAAAGCAGAAAGACTCTACTCAATTTCATTTGGGCTGGTCTCTATGTTGCCAAATTTCAGAACAAAGAGAATTTTTCTCTCAAATTTTATAAACTCCTGGAAGTGAATTTCATAACAGAAAGCCTGTCAAATGCTTAACTATCATCATGATTGCAACACTACAATGTTTTAGTTAGATGTTTATCATGGCGTAGCTTTCATGAAAATACAAGTGCTGTTTAAAATCACAGACCTCTGTGTTTAGTCATGTGACATGAATTGATATTAGTACACACCTACACAGACTTTTGGTGGATTATTTGGTATCAGACATATAATAACATACTTGTACAGTACTCGGGAGAAGAGTCCTAATAAAGCAGACAGTCAAAGCACGCTGAATAATTTAAAAGTATTTTATATGCAGCACATTTTTGTCATGTCATATTTAAAGGTATTACTTGACTTCAAAAGTACTTGGATTTGCCAGTTGTTACCTTCATGGTTTATGATTGAAATTGCTGAATTGCCATCCGATAGGAGAGGCCATTTGTAAGGCCTTGTGATCTCATGTTCCTCATTTCTGATTAAGCCTTTCTGACATCATCACGTGGAATTTTTTTTTATTATTTTATTTTTATTTCCCATTATGAACATATTACTATGTTGGCATGTTGAGTCACGGATTTTTACTGTTGACTGAATAAATGACACTTTGGCATTGCTCCGTTTAAAGTGGTTGGAGCCAATTCACCAATCGACGATGACAGAACTGGCCTTTTATGACTTGAACAGGCTGGGTTTTTTTCACAACTCTTATATAGGTTTCCATAGATCCTTTATATATTTCACAGAAATATTTCAAAGTTAAAAGTTTTCTATCTTTCCTTAACATAGTATGAGAGCTGAGCTGAAAGGACACAGATATTCTATTTCAGATTTGTATGCTCTACTTTAATCCACTACCCTTTAAAGTGTAACCCATGATAGAAGGTTACCAGATTGCCTCCTGCTTTCTTTGCAGTGTACACTACCTTTCTTTTTTTCTTTTTTTTTTTTTTTTAAATAAAATACAGGTTCTATTTTAAAAACATTTATAAGCATTGTAATTTTTTAGGGCTGAATCCTAAAAGATCCTGAGGACCAATATTTCCCCTATTTTTCAGTGAACATAAGTGTCGTCTCTGACATTCTCGGGAGCCTGATCATTATACTGGTAGATAGCAGATGGACATGACAGAGGGTGAGCTTTGGCAGCACCGTAAGGCAGATATCAGCTTTACTATGACCATCTCCAAGGGAGAGACAAGCACTCCAGCAGAACTTCAAGCTGCTACTTCCAGTTTATTTTGGGGGTCCTTTTTTTAGGTGCCTGTTACTGTGGTGTTTCTAACAGTGACAGGTAAACAATCAGTTGCTCAAAATGCTGCTGTTGTCGTATTGTAATACTTGTGAAGTATCATGTATTTATATAGCTCACTTGAGTGTTTGTATTTATTTCAGTTAAACTGATTTGCTGTTCTTGCTTTGACAATATTAATAGTGTACAGTGCTATGAAAGTCTAAAAAAGTATGTTCACAGGCTGTTATTTTGATTCAAGAAAAATCATAATGGCTATTTCCAATTGAAATAAATGAAGAAGTTGTATATTTTATATGGGATTCATCACAGGCTTTGAATAACTATATAATTCTACTGCAAAATAATTTTGGAACGAGACTGCAATATTTTAAAGACTAGCAATTAAAAACTGCCATCCTGTTTTGGATCTCTTTGTGGGTAAAAGAAATGTGAGATCTTTTTCTAGTCACTTTTTTTTTAAGAAATATCATTAGAAACATTTATTTTAAATGCATAAAACTAATTGTATATGTATTCTGACTTTTATGTGTGAAAACTCCACTTCTACAAAAGCTGTCTTTAAGATATAAATGAGAGTCTGTGTGTATTTTCAAAAAGGTATAAACTCCAACGACTCAATTCTCTTTTCTAGGAGCAGTTCATAAGGTAGAGACAAGAGCTGGTGGAATACCCTTACAAAAAATCTTTCACAGGCACTCCTATGTCATCTAGGAACTCTGTAGGAAGGGTTCATGTGAGCTTCAGTGGGAATGTTAAAGGCATCTCTGCATTTCAGTTTTGCCAAGTTAAAGATTTTTGCCTAATTTCCGTCAATCGTCGACTACCATCAAGAAAAATAAAAATTATAAGACTTTGGCCAACGTAAAAAATTGTTCGTTTTTAAATGCTTCTGCTTCAGATGTGTTGCTCAGTGAACCTGAAACAGCTTTGAGAGCCTTCATGCAAAGGACAACATTTATGCAAAACCTAACAGGATGCAAAAATCAGGCAAATGGCAAAAAAATGAATGACTACTCGTTTTCCGTTATAGCACTAGGTTTTATTTGAATGACTAGTAAGGAATAAATTTCTATATAACTTACTTATTTTTTCATGGCTTTCTAGGTCCAACTGTGCTGAAAACATCCGTAAACACATCTTACATACAGGAAAGCATGAAGGAGTAAAAATGTATAACTGTCCTAAATGTGACTATGGAACCAATATCCCCGTGGAGTTTCGTAACCACTTGAAAGAACTACACCCAGATATCGAAAATCCTGACCTGGCGTACTTGCATGCTGGTAAGGTCACTCTTCCCTTTGCTTACAAATTCTTCTCTTTTCTGTATGACCACCCTTAGCTTATTGCAATAAGAAAGCTAGCTCTTACGTTATTATCATTTTTTCTGGTGAACACGATTTTAAAATGGTCTTGGTCCTCTTCAAGTCTTCACAAGGGGTGAAGGTTGTGCATTAAGCACTGAAATCCATTCATGTTTCACAAGTAAAGCTTGCAGTTTAATATATAAACATCAGAAGTGTGTGCTATTTAGATGCCTTATTTTGAAATCTAGTTGAGCTTTTATAGAGAAACGTATTTTTTAACATCTGTATTGTCCCTCTGCCCACCTTATTCCCCCAGGAACAGAAAACCAAAATTCCTTAGGAAATACAGTGGCAAGTTAATTTACCACTTAAAAAATTGTAGATTTCATTACAAAAAAAACCAGACAGTGTTCAACATTAAAGGTAGAAAGCAGAGATCAGTCAATAACTTACATGTATGTTTTGAGGCTTTACATTAGAGAGCACACACATGGAAGTCACTGGAGGAATGCAACACAGAAACATTGCATTGGAAAAGGAAATAAAAGAAGAAAGTTGGTGTATTTCCTGATTAGGAACAAGATTATTTTTTAGAGATTTTACAGTTCAGGATAGAAGGCAAAAGTTCACTGAGAGCATCAACTTAGGAGAAAAATAAAGTTTCAATGGCAAGAGGTTAGGAGAAGTAATACAGCGTTAGGCTGGAGCTTGAATGAAATGTGATCTTAACTCATGAGAGGCAGATAACTCAGACATCACTGAGCGGCAAGACAAGTCAGAGCAGTGGAGAAAAGAGAACAGATGGTGAGAAGAAAGAATTGGGGAATCCAGAGGAGGAAGAAGCTATGTGGGCCAAATTCTCCTTAAGATGCAGATTAATCTTCTATTGAAGTTAAACTATTAGTACTGCTGTGTCAGATTTGAATCTTCTGCTGTAAGTAATTGATCTTTTAATTTTTGAGACCCTCATACCTGTAAAAAACCATGACCTCAAGAGCTTTCATTCAGCTCTGTGCAGTGTGTACACTCCAGTTATTTTAAAACCTCTCAGTATGTTCAAAATGACTGCTTGCTTTCTTGACTAGAGGCAGTGTATTATTTGTACCATATATTTCTATTTGCCAAGTATTCCACTTCATTTTGGAACCAATCATCATGTCATGTCAGCATATGGTGGATAATATCTGGATGTGCAAACAAAATGCCAGTTGGCAGAATACCAATTTCAAAATAGGTCAGAAAACTGATCACATTTCACCATAGTTCCCACTAAAGTGAATGAATATTCAAATCAGACACTGACAGATTTTTACTACAATAATCCCACCTAAAATAATGAGAAAAATTAAAATGCTTTCAATAAACAGATATACAGACACAACATAGATAGATGTAACATTTGTAGAATCACTAACATTTTTTCAAAATTACAAAGTCTGTATAAGTTTTCATGTTACTTGTTCAAGACTATATATGTAGGTAAATTAATTGCTCATTGCAGCATGTTGTGGTTAAAAATCTTCAACATCCTTGTCTTGACAACACAGCAAAACTGTCATCACCGTGTTGTATACTAACAGTATCTATTTTCTATACATTCATTCTTATACTGTAGAAATCCCCTTGCATGAAACAGGGTACTGTATAAATATATTAGTACTAGTGAGAACTGGTCGTCACCTAATTATTGCCAGGGTAGCCTAGAATTGGTATACAACATGTGTTGAAATATTGTTTGCATAATCCCATCACTAAAAGGGTGATACTGTATTTTCCTTTCAGGAAGAAACACCGTTAAAGCAGGACCTAGCTGATAATTGTGCATTCACATCAGAGTTAAATTAAAGGGGTTTTCATTTCTTCTTTTCAATCCATTTCTGGCTGCTGGACATTTGAGAGCTAAAGGTTTTAGAGCAGATTTTTAGAGGAACGAGGGGATAACTCCTGTGCCCTGGCTAACATTCCTTATCAAAATAAGATTTGTTCTGTGTCTGGTCCAGAGTTACTGATTACTTATTGGTCATTGGCTGCACTCGCAGAGAATCCACAACATGACATAGAACCCTCTAGGATGATAGGAGTAAAGTGTCATACAAGATCGATTTTTTTAACCAAAATATATTTGTCTGTCTTTTGTGTTCTAATATTGCTTTGTAACGGGAAAGCCAGCCCCTTTGCTTCTTTGAGCAGAATAAAAATAGCATAAGTCTCATCACTGTGGCAAAGAGGCAGACATCAACTCCAGCCACTTCAGGACCAGTCAGAAACTCCTTCCCTTCAACCCACCAAGAATGGAGCCATGTGGTCCTTTTAGGATGGGACTGGAAGTAAAAATCAAGTCTGTTTATCATCTGTGGAATTAAGATTATCAGTTGGATTTCTAATTCAAATTTAACGCTCTTTAATGTTCTAATAGTAATTTCTGTTTAGATTTCTTTGGCAACTACCATACTGCTTTATGTGGTCAGTGGCAGTGAGGAGCCTGAAGAGGCTGCGTTTCTAAGTGAGAAGCTGTGGAAGGCAGAATGAGTTAGCTTCTGCATGAGTAAAGATGGCACTGTAACTGATAGGTGACATCACTTTCTGTTCTGCATCTTTGAAATCCTGCATAATGTGAGGAATTGATATATGGAAATACCACAAAACCAGGTCTTCAGACCTTCTTTCCCCTTTTGGCTATAGGTTCTGTCATAGAGGGAGGTATTTGATCATTCCTTATAAATCTTATGAAGTACCATTTTACATTTAAAAAATATAAAAATCTGAGAATACTTTTGTCTTTACCTTTTAAAATACACTGCATTTGAACAGCAGGTCTTCAATGCAGACAAACCAATGAAGAGATACATGCATTTCCACATAAAATTATGGATTGAATTGGCTAGATTACACTTCAGCTACCAATTTATGTGTTTTACCTCTAGTATTTACACAAATCGTCAAATCTGTTTTTGAAATCTCATTGCATGTTGTTCTGTAAGAGCTTTATGCCTATTTCTTTATATTCTCTGACCCATTTTCTCCAGGTCTGTGTTGAAATTGAAACTTTGCTTTTAAGAAAGGTAGAAATCCATTGATGATTATCCAGAGTATCTGTGTATTTTCTTTAAAAAAAAAAACACATTTAATACACCAATAGATTTTATATCTGTTCTAGAACACAAGTGGGCTTGCTAGAAAGCTCAGGAATCCTGCAGTTAATGTTTTAGTCATGGAAATTTAGTTCCGGTGTAAGCTTTTCATATTATTCTCGTTATCAATATGCACATCTGAAAATTTGCCATTACAAATGGAAAATTAATACAGTAAGTGAGTGAATCTTCATACCATATTGATGACTATCATTTTAGTGTTGTGGTTTTTTTTTTTTAATGAGAATATTTGATAAAGAAAGTTTTTTATGAGTTGCTCACTGCGAACTTGTTTGTATGAAGAGTCTCAAAGTAAGCTGAAGAGATCTTTGGATTTATTCTTGTGTGCATTACATTTCCATGAGTGTTGGATATGATTTTTTCTTCCAAGTGATGCTACATCTCAGTACTGAGTTGAACTGAGCCTGAATACTTTGACAAGTGGGCCAGGGGAAGGTTCACACCTCCCATCAGCAGTCCAGGTCTTTTTCTCAGTGCTTTGTCTGCTTCGGAGCAGCATTACTTGGCAGGGATAATTTTGGTTTGAACTAAATGTTCATCGTTTAGGAGCTCTTGTCTTACAAACATTATGATACTGTTATGATGCATTATTTATATCCAAAGAGCCTAATATCTGTGGCTTGACATCTCCATTATTCCAATAGCTGCAGAGACCATAGCAACTCACTGTGTGCACAGTAGTTTTCTGTGGATACTAAACTGGCCATAAGGCAAAAAGCTCTTCAGAGAAAAGAGAAGCAGTTTGTTCATTATTGTTTTTCTGATCGTGTTCAAAGTTATGCAATGATTCAGCTTCTTTTCTGTATCATTATTTCCATGCTGCACTGTTAAATGTGACCAAGATCTCCAAGAATGAGCGCTACTCTAGAAAATAAGAATAACCCAGTTTTTCACTGAGCGACTGATATAGCAGGCTTGCTCTCTCTCTGGGTTTTCCCATCTGCCAAATAGGTGCAATGGCAGATAGTTCAAGTTACAAAGCTTTTGCTTGAAAATGTCTTCACAAAAGTCAACTACGTGATTAGGGAACTGCTTAATATATTGAAGAGGAAACTTGGGAATGTTTTACTTAATTTAGAATTAGTAGTTGTATAAAACCTTTGTTGGAAGTCTTTTCTTTTAAAAAAAAAAAAAATCAATTCATTGTACTCTTTGGTAAGTCTGTTTTTTCTTTGGAAGTGATACTACGCTTGCAAAGCACTCAAGTTATCTGGTGTGCTCTGAGAGACTCTGCCACCCTGGACCCTGTGAGTAGGAGTGGAGGATTGCTTGCTCTTACAGATCCTGACAGAACTAAAAGCATGAGCCGCTTCCCCTTGCTGCACAGATGTGTTTTAGGGAATGCTGGGAAGCACAGCTTTGTGTGCCGTTGCCTCTGTGAAAATTATAGGTGCCTCTGGAGTTGGGCATCCACATAACAAAGATTGTGATGATCGTGTTTTGGCAGTTGGCTGCCTACGTGGTGATTGAACACTTGGTGCTCGTGAAGAGTTACATAATTCATGACCAAAATGATAGATAGGTACTTGATTACAGAGTATGAGTTGCTTCAAAGGGAGAAAATATCAGACATGAGCTACTCTTAATCTAGCTGAGAAAAGCCTAAGAAAAATCAGCTACTGAAAGCTTAGTCAGGCGAATTGAAAGGAGAAACAAGGTGCAAACACTTAAATATGAGTTCAGTTGAGCTCTGGCAACAACTAAGAGAAGAAATATCCCTGTTCCATTGCTTTGAGCCTTGAGAAGACTGTATGTCGTTCTGGAAGATAGGTTTTAGGAGAGCCCAACTTTGCTGGGTTCACTGCAAAACTAATTAGTTGTTATTTAAGGGGCTTTCATATACCAGAAGTCAGACTATTATCTAATAGTCCTGTTTGTTCTTAAATTGTGAATAAGTGTTAACCTGCAGCTTGTTAGCAAAGGTCGTGTTTGTGAATCTAAAGTGCTCAGGTGTTGTGATAGCAAAGGGGTAACTGAGGAGACATGCATCCCCCAAATTGTCCTTTCTCATAGACATGACTTTCCCATCGGTGCTGCTGAATTTTTAGTCTCTTTGAACCTGAGTAGAAATACACTTGTCTAAAATAAGTTTTTTTCTGGTATGTTGTTAAATCCTTGGAACATTTATTTATTTGTTTAGTTGAGGTGTTTGAAGAATCCTTATGAAATTTTGCCTTTTTGGTTGGCAGTTACCATACTGTGTTATTGGCTCCTGAGATCTCATATCAATGAAAAGGCAGTTCAATTAATCATCTGTTCACTAAGCTCAGCCTATATCCTGCCCTTTTCTTCTATAGATTAGTAGAACAGAATTAGGGGATGTTTTAGTTCTTCCCAGGGAGCCGTGAAAATGAGAAAAGTTTACCACAACGTCTCTTTTATGTATGTTTGAAAAATATTTTTTCCAACCTTTTTAAGGTACACTTTTCAAAAGGCTGTTCTTTCCACATGTTTCTCTTTCAGTTTCTTTAGCCTTTGAGAAACAAGGCTGTACTAGCAACCCACAACATGATTACATCATCAACAAGGGACAAAATTGTGATCCTATCAGTTGTAAAAGTTGCAATATTCATGAATGGAATTCTGGAAGTCCACATAGTTAATCCCAAATAAAATTGTGATCTTTATCCCATTTGACAGCTACATTTATCAAATTATCAAGAGAAAAAATTGATTGCTAAAAGTTATGGTGTGATCTATTATGTGATTTTATCAAGGTACAACTGTATTACCAAGTGGAAACTGCAGACTTATTCAGAATGTGAATTGGAGACATATAACCTGATAATATAGCAACTTTACTACTATCCTAGTACTTTTATACTTTTATTTCTTTTTTTTCTTGTCCTTTCTTTTGCATCTTCTGACTCTTTATTAGAAAATATAAAGTTGAAAAGAAAAAAATGAAATAATAAATACCCGTTTACTCTTATGCCCTCTGAATTCATCAAACTATACAAATATAAAATCAGTGAATACTATTAGTCTATGAAATAATGGAAATATAAGCAAGTTGAGTACCTATGCAAACTTGTAATTCATACTTTAAGTAAAGCCTCCAAAGAATGGATACAAAGTTTTGTTTGCAAGCATACTTAACTTCTTTCTTGGAATAGTTATGTTCTTACTCTTTATCACTGTTTAAATAAAGTAGTTTAAATGCTGTAATTTGAAACAATATTAAAAATCTGCCATTGCTAGATATAGGCAAATCAGGTAGGAGCTTTTACAGTAGCAGAGTATTGCTTGGGTTTGCAGTCAGATAAAACATTATTTTTGATGGCTGGTATACTTAAAAAAAAAAAAAAAAAAAAGATAGCAGCAGCTCTGCTTTAAACAGGTTTGCTCTTGTCATAGCTATTAGTGCCAGTCTTTCAATAGCATGTCATGTTGATTGGCAGGCACTCCCTTTCCTCTTTTGTGAAGAATAATAATTTTAGTCTGTGCTTGAAATAAAAACCTAGTATAAATGATTTTCTGTTTGTAAAGGAGAGAGGTAGGTTCCTTATAACCTATGTAGATTACGTATTATTGTGTTTCAGGAAAAATTAATCTACGTTTTAAAAAACCCTAAAACCTAAGTCATTTGGTTATTTTTATAGCTGTCTTCTAATAGAAGGCTTTGTATGCCTAGCAGAGCTTCCATAGGAAGTATTTTTTCAAGGTCACAAAACTATTTTGTTTTTTTTTAATTTATTTTTTCCTCTAGTATGTAACTTTTGCTGCTGGTCTTGAAGAGCTTAGGGACTCCATTCATAGTCCCTTAGTTGCTTTTCCTGAACAGTCAGTATATATTGCCGCTGAATGACATTAAAGAAGGTGTTGAAATATTTTGATGCAAATAGTACATCATCTAATATGTAAAACCAATCATTATTAATTTTATTTGTATTCTATAAGTGGATGGCATGCTCAGATGTGAGTGAAGACCATGAATTTCACTAGAGAAAAAGTGTTCAGAACATAGTTTTAAATGAAAAGAAAAATATTGCCTAGGTCAAAGCCTGGAACACGTCTGAATACCTCTGGCCAGTAGAGGCATAACGTCTGCCATGTTGTGCACCATTTCTCCATCAGATGGTTGGTGCTAAGCTGCAGGGGGCCTCCACACAAGTGGTTTTTGTATTGTGTATTGCACCAACGGCATTTTTAATCACAGTCCTGCGTTCTGGCAATACCTTTCTGCCCACTGCTCTGTCAATTTCCTACTTGTAGTTCCTTTATGAAGAGCTATCAGAGGGCAACCAATTATTTTGTGGGTGAGCTTTTATTCTTTAACATCTTGAATGTCTTTGCCCATGTCTAAACACCTAATCTGGGTGTTGGTGTGCCCTTGCTTCCCTGTGCTTCCTCCCTTAGACGTCCCGGTTTCCAGGGTGGGGAACCATTCAACTGACCTGGGGGGGCTGTGCCACACGTGGCAATAGAGAAACCCTCATCTGTTCTGGAATTAGCCGTTCTACCCTACTGTCCACCTCTTAGTACTTAAAAGGGGCCTATAAGAAAGATGGGAAGGTGGGGACAGACTTTTTAGCAGGGCCTGTTGCAATAGGACAAGGAGTAATGGTTTTAAACTAGAGGAGAGGAGATTCAGGTTAGACAGGAGGAAGAAATTTTTTGCAATGAGGGTGGAGAAACACTGACCCAGGTTGCCCAGAGAGGTGGTAGATGCTCCATCCCTGGAGACATTGAGGGCCAGGCTGGATGGGGCTCTGAGCAACCTGATCAGTTGCACATGTCACTGCTCATGGCAGGGGTTTGGACTAGATGGCCCTTCCAACCCAAACTACTCTATGATTCTAGGATTATCTCTGCCCTCAAAACACCCTCAAACAGTCATCTGCTTTGCAAACTCGTTGAATTGGTGGCCATGTGCTGGATCCCTACTAGTATTCACAGAGACTGTTGTCTCTGCAAGGTTGTCAGGTTCACTGATGAAAATAAGGTAATCTTACTCCAACCTATTATTTCATTATACTAGTAGATAAAATATCCTTCATAAGAATGAGACATAGTATTACCTATTTGGTGCTAAAAATAGGATATCCTAACATAAAACTTTTAAAGCTGAAATATTAAAGTACAGAAGAAAGCCCTTAAGACATGACACCCATCTAGAAAGACAAAGATATTTAATTCTACTAGAAAATATATATGCATAATAGCATGTGGTAAATATAAATAACGAAAGGAAAGATTAGTGTTCAAATACCAACGTATTCAAATTCAGAGTAAAACACACAAAAAAACCCCACAACACGATATCAGGGGTCATCAAGAGAACTTTTCACACAAGCAAAAAAAAAAAATGAACCTTATAGAAGGAATAAAAAAAATAAAGGCATATAGTGCGTGGGAGTAATTCAAGATATTTTTATGTGGAGATTGTCCTATATTCTGAACGTTTAAATCAGTTTCCTATAAGGAGAAGCTCTTTTAAGAGTGGATCTCTTCATGTGTCATCCAGGGAAGTTATGCTGGAGTCCTAAGAAATACAAAACACTTTTTGGTTGTTAATGTAAATGTAAAGCGTAAGATGCAAGTTGTAGAAGAATATGAAAATCTTGATTTAAAATGTGTTTTAAATTTTTAATATATATAGTATATAAAGCATAAGTATTTTATATGTATTACATAAAATATATATTTATAGTCTAGAAATATTTTAAATAATTGTATATTGCTAATGAATAATATAAATAATTTTATGTGAATTGTGTTTCAATGATAATATAAATAATAAATACCTATAAATAAATAATAAATATCACAATGGTGGCATCCCAATTATGAACAAATTATTTCATTACTTGAAGATTTGAACTAACAGTACTTCTAAGATCTGGGGGCACTATATTTCAGTATAACCGCATAGCAGAGTCTGTTTTGCCTACATAATGCCACCATCTCTTGGTTTCTTTCACTGTGGCTGTACGTTATTTAAAGGACACTTTAAATTTTCTCCTCCTTTGAGATGCTACCAACATGTCAACAACCTGCACTGAAAGAGTGTACTCTTGATAAATAACTTAAACAATTAACATTTGCAAATCTGCTTTGATTTGCTTGGAAGTCATTGCGTGAATTTTCAAATTTTTAAAAAATTACACAAAAGAATTATTTGCTTGTTATGTAAAATTTGGTTACTACACAAGATGGACACAAATAATAGCAAATAATTCAAGAACAAATGTGGCTAATGTTAGATTGAATGTTAGTTGTGTGCTCAGCGTTTTACTGCTTCGGGTCACGAATGAAGAGAAAAGTCCTCAGCAATAATTGCTTCAATGAATCACAAATCATTGGCATTCCATGCTGATTTTAAAAATTTCTTTTGGGCTTTCTTTTTGTTTGCTTTCATTGATCCAATGTATCCTGCACCGACTTCCCATTAATTTCTTGACATGGCATCTTGGATCTTGACCTTTTGGAAGTAGGGTGCCTTGTCTGTCTCATACACCTGTTCTTTTGTACTTCTAATTTCTATTTTACTTCCAATAGTTCTTCATAATTTTTCTCATCTTTTCATTTACCAGATCTTTGGTACCTTTCAAATGTGAAATGTTCTCCCATATATCCTTAGTAACCATGCTGGATTTTTCTGTCCTTTTTAATATTTAGGTTTTATTGGATGAATGTAGATTGCACCTTCTCTAACTGTGCCTTAAATAATTGCCACTTAAGGGAATTAAGAAGTATAAGGGAAGGAAAATGCTGACCCATAGACTAAGCAGAAGGAAAAAACGTTCCCACTGGGTCCAATTTCCTAAGAAGGACCATCAGGATAGTGACTAGGACCTGAAATTATGGGCTGAATGACCTCTAAAAAATTATCAGTTCAAAGAGGAGCTTGTCTATAACTGTTTGCACTAAAGGAAATTAAGATCGGTAGAAGTCTCACAGAAGAAAGATTGCTTCACTTTCTTGGTGAACATATGAGGGTGTAATATGAAACTATATCTCATATAAATACATTGCGTGCCGACTGTCTATAATTCTCGCATCATGTCAAAAAAACATGGAAGCAGATATCGTATCTCTGAGCTCTCAGCAGACCAGTTAGTGGGGAACCCCTTTTTCTATATGGGAAGATAGAGAGCATGTCTTCTGAATTTAAGATTTTTTTTATGCAGGTCTTGCATTTATTGGAAAGACTGCATGCTCATCCATATCTAATGTCAAATGAGTGGTTTGTACTGAAGAAACCACTGCAAATTTACCACAGATGTTTTCATTCTCTGAGTCATTACAGTATGATTTTCATATAATAGTCTCTGATAATGAAAAGGGTCCTTAAAGTGAGTGCAATTTTCATATAAATTGCATAGGAACCTGAGTGTTAATGAAAAATTCGGGCTTCAGATAATACAAAACTACTGCTTCAACCTGCACATGACTGGATTAAAGGCACTGCTGGTTTAACTGGGTGTCCTGCCAGTGGCTCAGCTGTGAGAAGTACAGGAGGTGTCCGACATCCGGAGGCAAATGTGCTGGATGGGTTTCTGCAGTGTAGGTGAGAGGACTCCTCAGGTATTTCAAGGGGAAGATCAGTTCCTTTTTGCCAAAATCCCTGCTTAAATAACATTTCAGAAGCTTAGATTATTGTTGCTGGAAGACTGTTTCATCAATTGCCATTGTACTGTAGCTAAAGGAAAGAGTTGCTTGCACGATAGTGTTTGAGAATATAACATATAATGTAGTTACAAAAAAGGCATTAAGATAACTACTGTATTACACTCTAAGCTACGTCCCTACTCTTTTATACTTTGCCAAAATGGAACTTCTTATTCAAAGACAAGGAAGTAATAGCAAATAACAGTTCTCAGAACACCATTTATAGAAGATTTAAAAGAGTTGGTCTACTTGGAAGTAACAGTATCTAGAGGAAATATAAAATGAAAGCATCTTTTGATAGCAAAAAAAGATAACCCCCTGAATTCCTAGTTATCTCAAGAGACACTGGAAGTTTTTAGGTAAACATTTTCAACATTGATTTGAGATTCAGCATATATATCTGAAATTCAGAACTGGGTTTGAAGAATTTGAGGTTAGAGGTTATTAAAAAATGGATTGTACACTTAGAAAAGTAGTCTCAATAGTTTTTAGAATGTATGAGCAAGGTAAAATTGAAAAAGAGGAGCCTTTGCAAAGTGTCTGGAGTCCTCACATATTAGTGCCTAGCACTACCACAAATGCCCATGGGATAAAGCTACTTCAAGTCAATTCAATTTAATCTCTTCTGCTCAGGATTTATAGAATCATAGAATCATTTTGGTTGGAAGAGACCTTTAAGATCAGTGAATCCAACTATAAACTAGCACTAAACTACATCCCTAAGAACCACATCTATACGTCTTTTAGTGACTCTCCCACTTCCCTGGGCAGCCTGTTCCAATGCCTGACAACCCTTTCTGTGAACAAATTTTTGCTAACATCCAATCTGATCCTTACTGTTCCAATAAGATTCAGTATTAAATTATTGGTTGTTGACCCTTTCTTTTGTAATCCACCCTTCTCTGAGCAAATACAGCCACTGTCAAAATTGTTGGTAAAATTTGCCGAGCTGCTTGTGCTTGCTTCCACCTGCTCAGACAAAATTCTTGAAATAGAAAGTCAGAGATTTATCAGTGTATGAAAATAATGAAATCTCAGTAGCCTGTAATTCAGTATGGCCTTACTTGTACTGTAGATCAGGAGGGCTAAGACAGCAGGGGAACACTGTACTCTGTTGTAGTTGTGGGGGGTTGTTCATTGCATATGTCATTTCCTGCAAACCTTTGAGCTACAGAAGTGATATATTTCTCAGAATGTCTTGGGATAACAATTTTAAAGCAAAATTATAGAAGCCTATAATTATAAAATTAACCACAAATGTAGTATTTTTGTTAAATAAAGCTATTTCCATTTCTGATGCCTGATATGCAACAGAAAAAAATTCTAACAGAGAAATGAGAGGCACCAGTTGCAAAAAGATTTTTTCAGTACTCAGTTACACAAAGAGAAAATGGTTATAAATTAGTATAACCAGGGTAAGGTTCCTGAGGTTTTTGGGAGAGCGAAAAGAACTGATGGTATTTTGATGGAGAGAAAAGGACTCCTCATTCTGAAAGTACTTTAAGTTTGTTGCCATCTTCTCACCAGAAATTGAAAAAATGGTTCATTTGGGAGGGGAGGCCTTCATATAAGGAAACTCAGACTTGAGCGTGGAGCAGGTTTCAATAGGTGGTTGTGCACGTACATGAGTGGCTCATGACCTGAAGATCATCCACTTTGTAATGTCAGCATTTGCTTTCAATGTCAGTGAGTCTGATGTGCGATCTGCAGAAATAACGCTTTAATCTGATGTCCCCATTGTGACATGGGACACTTTTAGGCATGTTCAAATTTTTTACATTTTTCTTGTAAGTTTTTTCATCTTGAAGGCTTTTCTTTGCTTAAACTCACAGCCTTTTTTATTAATTTCTTTTCCTAGCTAGGATTTTCAAAATAAATGCAGATCTTTCCATATTCGCATTAATAGATAAACTGAGCTGATTAAAGTTATTTTTGCCAATATTTTTTAAAGAAAATCATTGTAGAATTTGCGGTCAGATTGCTCCTAATACTGATTGACAGAAATAGGTCTCTTTCTTGACTAATGTAGAAGTACAGATGTTACAGAAAGAAAAGGCAGATGTAGAACTGTGCTTCAAATTCAAAGTTTATAATGATAAAGCTTCTAGGGCATTTGAATTTAGCTTTCATTAACATAACACGATGTTACATTTCTCAAAACAGTTTCCTGTTTTTCCGAATACTGTTGTGTACCTGCTACTGACTTCACTGAAAATGCATGTCTAAATATTGGTGGAACATTAATATCTATATTTTTGTTAGGTTTTACTAATTTACATTGGTATTTGAGGTACTGTTCCTTGTTTCCAGGAGAAGGTAATTGTTGCCCATACACTATTGCTAGAAAACATGAAAATAGATTTCAAAATTCCACATAAGATAATTTCTAATAGACTTTGGCCCTGTAGGATGAATAGAGCCAAATTATAGTCCTCATTTTTCAAAAATTTCTGAATATAAGGAGACACGTATTAGCACTTACCAGTGTTGTTCAAGGATTTACTGCTAGTTTCCATATTTTAAAAATTGTTAGAACATGTGTCTTAAACTTTTAAGATGTTGTGGAGAGTTTTTAAGAAGTCTGAAGTGTTTTGGAAAGGCTATGTTGTCTGACTAACTCATATTTTAATAAAAATTTTGCATGAATTACATATAAATAAACATAATTTCCAGCACTCTGGTAAACAAGTACAGCGTATGTAGAAGAAACTGCCGTGCTCAGAACAGGGAGAAATAGAACCAATCCAAGTTATCAGTCTGTATGTTGTTATGTTGAAATGCTATACCCTGCTACAGTATGGATTGTACACAGCAAGATGTTTTCCAGTAATTAAAGGCCTTAGGCTTCCTAGATGCTCAGATCTAAATGTGGTTATTGTTACAGTTATATGGGTTTGAAGATAACTCATATGGCAGATTTTCACTTTCTAGTAAACTTTTATTTTTTGCTTAGATTGTTTAGAAATTGAGTTTTAAGTGTATCAAAGTGTTATGAATGTCTCTCAGCAAAGTAAGGACTGTGAGTTTCTAAATGGTACTGAGAGATAGGGTTTGTCTAATTGGGTAAGTTTTTATTTTTATAAGCTAGAATAGATACGTTATGAAACATAAAACTGAATTTATTTCATCTGTGTCATTCAAGCACACTTATTTTGCCATAGAAATACTTTATTTATATTTCGCACGTGGCTAAAAGCATCTCTGATAAATGTATGGTTCTGTAGTATCATGATTTGGTTTAGTTTTTATCATATAGAACCAAAATTTCATTGCCAATTTTTGTATTTAAAGGCTTGTTAATCTGCATTGATTTCTTAGTTTGGTATGGATTCTGAGCTGAAAAATACAGTACATCACTGACTGTTCTATCACCTGACAGCGACTGATAAAGCATCCGTGCACAAAGTGTCAGAAAAGGTTAATATTTATTGATTTTATGGCGCTACAACCAATGTAGTTTTGCCATCAAAGATGTATGGCCACCAGCAATGGAATTGTAAAATTGCAGGTTGGACGCTAGTTTTTATTATAACCTATGCCAGTATTCTGGCTTTAAAAAATGACAGACATTTAATTTAAGACAAAAGGCTTTGAACGCGCAGCCTCTGTATACCTGCAATGGGAATTTAGTATTCTAAAATGAAACCCAAGCGCAGCACTTTAAAGCTTAAGGGGTGGGGGGGGAGGGGGGGGGCGCGGGGGGGTTGGAACACGCAACCTTGCATTGCAAATGACAATCACATTTAGCCTTTTCATCCACTTAACTATGTGCTATTGATCTGCAGAAGGTGCCCAAGCAAGTGATAGCTGAAATTATGAGCAATAAAGGGCTTGCTTCTTCAAACAAAAAAGTATATAATTAGTAGGAGTGGAGGAGGGGGGCAGAGCCTGTGTTTGGTTTTAAAGGCGTTTAAACAAGATGGACTGAGTGCAACAGCAGTGTTTAAGTGTACTCGAGGAGAAATCTGGTTGCCTTGAAGCATAAATCCATGGTCTGGTTGCAGCTTGTGTGTAAAAATTAGGCGAGCACTCCAGCCTTTACATTTATCTCCATCAGGGTTTGCCTGACAGAAAGACAATCTGTTGGTTTGCTTACATCAACTAGGGAGAGGAAAATCCTGTGAAGCTTTGGTTCTTCTAAATGCATCTGTAGTTTGCATTTTTATTCTATTTTTCATTTAGCTGATTCTTGATAGCAACTTTTTCATAAGTGATAGTTCCATTGATACTTCCGCAAGGTTTTCAAGAAGATGGAAGAATGCTTGCTGAAGTGCTGAAAATTAGTCTACAAAAATACATATAGATATGCGTAGAGACTTATACAAACAGGTTTGTAAGGAATAGTAGCAGGATCCGGCTGATTTTAAGAATCCCTCTTTACTTGGTATTTATAACCAAATTACTATTTTTATGTTACAGTTTTGCATACAAATTTTTCTCCCATGCTTTCTTTAAAGTTCAGCGTCAGGGACAGTGGTAACAATGGGTTTGGTTTTGAACAAAACCTAACAATAATTCAGCAGTAAGAAACTCTTATTCTAACCTGACCAGTAGAATAAATTGCATGGCATACAGTAAACATACTTTAGATCGCCTCTTCTCTGTACCACATTTTTCTGTTGAGCTTTATACCACCAGTTTGTCTGGGTTGTTTTTCCCCAGACAGCTTACCCATTTTATTGTGCTCATTTAGGGGAAAGAAAAACTGTTTGTCTCCTTGAAAGGCAAGAGAACAGTGAGTGGAAAACCACTTTTATAGCTAAAATACCATTATAATATATGGCAACTAAAATTCTAAAATTGAAAGAGAAGATACAAGAGAAAATCTTAAATCATTTTTTTAAAGTCACTGACAATTTGAAATATTCCCCATGAAGATTTCTATTTTTTTGTCTTCCTTTCTTGAGCTTAGTGAAATGTGATTTTTAAAATGATTGTTAAAATAACATGTTTAATTTCAATAACTCAAATATGATCCATTCCCCATATAACTCCACCTTTTTTATTTTAATGACTGTGTCATTAATCTAACATTTTCCATTTTTATTGTGCTTCATTTTTCCCCCCTTCTGATCACTTTAAATTATGACTATGAAATGACGCGCATTCAGCAGCAGCATGTTCTTTCTGCAAATTTACATCCCTTTTACCCCCTTATTCTCACATTTTTAGCTTTCAGTATAGCCAGGTGCCAACAACATCATGGCTGTAGGGCGTCCGTAAGTGACTTCCAGGCTACAGCTCCGGATCGCAGCTTAGTGACAGAATGTCTTTCAAACATTTTATTTCATTTTTATTTTTAATTCGATATCACTGCTATAAACTATTTGTTATACTTTATAACACCTTTGCCTCAAAATTGATCATTACCTTGGATAAGCATTGATACGTTATGTTGTTAGCTGATTTTAACAAATGATTTCGTAGAACTGTTACTTAATTTATAATGTGATTAAACTTTAGTACCCAGCAATACACAACTAAAGCCATATATTTATTTTAGACTGCAACACCATGAGAAGACTGCATTGCTTAAATCATTATCATTCATTGAATAAAGAAAATTAATTTATTATGAAATTTGCCTGTGCAAATTTGATATAAAATTAACAGATAAGGAAGAAAAGAGGTAACTTGAGACTGCAGGTCACACATGCTATGGGTCCTCCTTGTGCCTGTGTGAAAGGGCAAGGAAAATTAAGAGCCCAGAAGCTGCTTAGAACTGATCGAACTTCAGATACAGGTTAAGAAGTGATCCATCAGGTTAGGATGGGGATTCGTCCAGGGTAATGCTAAACACCTGTGTCTGTCCCCTGTATGTGTTACCAGCAGCACTGCAGAATCACCATGTGTCTACAACTTCCAAGAGAAAGCAGGGACAAAGGTAACAAGAAAAAAGTCAACGTGAGCCAGAAATTATTACATCACATTTCAGATCTGAGTCAGGGTATGAAAACAAAACAAGGTTATTGAAATCACTGAATCTCTGTTTACAAAAACCATAGAGTAGTGAAGTATTGCCTTAAGAACCAGCAGCGTAGCTCTACTTTGAGGATGAAAATCTGTTGGTGTGAGAGTGTTATAGCCAGAGAAGCTGTGGATGCCCCATCCCTGGGAGTGCTCAAGGCCAGGCTGGATGGGACTTTGGGCAACCTGATCGAGTGACAGATGTCCCTGACCATGGCAGGGGGGTTGGAACTAGATGATCTTTAAGGTCCCTTCCAACCCAAACCATTACTGAGATAGATCTTGGGACAGGCCTGACCGCAGGCAGCTGCATTTCAGGTTTTCGTGCCCTTGATACAAACCAGGTTCATTTGGGAGCCCCTTTCACCGCACTAGCAGAGACTGAATCCAGGCTGTTGAAACCAGAGCGTGTGAACCAGAGCTGGCCCGAGCTCATCATCCCCACAGAAACCGGGAACAGAATTGCATCAGCGCAGCTGCGTGGCTCCTGCATCGCGACGGATTCGCTCTGGCCAAGCCCTCATGTGGCAGGGACACAAGGAGTCTGAGGGCCTCTGCACTTCAAAGCAGAGGCTCTTCTGTTGGAAGTGATTTGCTAAAGCCCTCAGAGCATTATTTAGTGATCAGATGGTGGGGGGGAATGCTGCAACTGCGGGAGGTATTTGTGCTGATACAGGGTGGGAGATGGACAGAAGCATTTCCAGCCCCACACAATCCTGCTCACCACTCATAAGGCCACATACTCTGTGTCTCATGTGCAGAGACTCAAATTTGGGCACGAGGATGTTTTGCTGTTTGGTAAATATTGCATTTGCCCTCACAGGTCTGTAGGACATGCCCCAGCGTTTAATTCTTAACAATTGTTTGTTAGTATTTTCTTTAGCTAATCAATTACATTTCTGTTTATCCACTGTCTTCCTCAAGTGTTTCTTGCTACAATACTTCATTAAATAATTTATTCAGACTTTCTTGATCCTTCTTCGTAAAGTTATAAATTTGATTGCATTGCTATATTGACTGGAAAGTTACAGAGCAGTTAGCTTTTATTGTTTTTGTAGTGTAAAATATGTGATTTTATTGTTCATTTTTATATCTCAGATTTCATGTTTTATTGGAATTTTGAACTATATCATCTTCAGGGTAAGATTTATCCATAGTGCTACGCACATGTTTAAAAATGCTGACTAATTAACCCGTAATTCATCTTAAAGTTAGATTTATTTATTTTTTTTTAAGACAACCAGGAATGAAGGATAAGAAGCAAGCACAATTTCTATTACAGCACTTTTTCTCAAGAGACGTTCATAAGAGTTGCAATATCTGTCCCACCCTTTCCTTCTACTTAAGGAAGGAAAGAGCAGCAATAATTGTCTAGAGTGTTACATTAAGAGTTCGCTCCCTCTCCCTTTCATTGCTCATGGGGTGTGACATTGCAAGAAGAAAAGGAAAGTTCCCACTCTGTGTGGATGTAGATAATCTAAATCACAATGTTGTAATCGTAATTTCACTCCACAGTAATCTTGTGCTATTACATGTGATTGAAGCTGAGATATTAGTATTTATGGTCCCTGATCAAATAACCTGATCTTTAAACACACTTTACACCTTCTCCTCCTCTAGGATTTTTTTCTTCTTGATTTTGTTACAAAGGAGTTTAGGCAATTATTTGGGGTGAATAAACTTTATATTACTTCTGTATTAAGTTTTAATTTCTCATAAGTACAGATTTAAAAGATATTGGTTGATTTTAGAGTAAATGCAAAATCCCATAATGTTTAAAACTGTAATTTACATCACTAATACATCATATGCTCAAATATAAATTTTTCTTCCCAAGTGTGTTATCTTGGACTACCTAATTGCTTAAAATTCTAAAGTTTCCTATACACATTTAAGCCCAAAGAAAGATCTGTCAGGTGATATATTTTAAAATATCCATTTCTGTTGATGACTTACTCATGCATTGTGTTTTTCCAGCAGCAGCTTTTGCGTGTCAGTTCAATCCACTGTGTGGTACATGAGAGTATTTCCTTCAATTTATATCTAACTTAACGAGACCTCACTGCAATTAAGATGGGGTGCGGATGAGCCGGGTGATGTGTTCTGCTTCTCCTTGTGTCATCATCTTTACTCTTCTCAACAGTGCAGTGCAGTCAAGGCAGTAGTGTTATGGGTAACTTTTAAATTATTGACTAGTCAGGATAATATGCAAACATGAAATATTTAAACGTCACTGGCAATTTGGGAATTTTGACCCATACAAACAGTTTGGAGTTTCTTTGCTGCTGGCGAGCAATTGCAATCAGTGTTCTGAGATTTCAAATTGCCACTTATGTTCCTGTAGAGGAAACACAGTGTGCTTTATTCCTTTTTGAGTATGATTTGAGATGGAGGAAGGACTGATACAGATGCTAAAGAGCTGATTATATTTTTCAAAGAATGCAGTTATTAATTAGTGCAATTCATAAACTAATCTACAGATAAACTAATTCCTCAAAATTTCATTGTGAAATGGGGAAAAAAAAAAAAGTATAGCTATAATTTTGAGGAAAATGCTCTGTATCTCTCATACCGAACTGAGAGCACAGCTCGTTGTCTTAAGTGCAAAATTAAAATTAACTTCTTGCCTTTGGAAAGTGAATTTTCTTTGTGTGTGTGTGTGTGTGTGCACATGCCCACCTTTGTTAACAAAATCCTGGTCAGTGACAAACTTAATAGAAATTGGGAAGTAAAAGTATTCTGACAGCAAGGATCTGAAGATAAATGGTTGGACTTTGATGGACAAAAGTAGTAGACTTTGACAGTGGAGCTGATGAAATTGTCATAAGTATTTTTAATTTGCTAATATTTTAAATTTTTTAGTGTATTTCTGGAGTAGAGAAGTGCTGTTATACAATTTAGAGTCTATCCTGATAATTTCAGATCTCAGTCTGTAGGAAGAAATGAAGCACAGGCAAATTAAAGTCCAATTCTGTAAGCATGTTACATTCTTAACAACCTTTTAAATGTCCAGCTTCCCAGTGAAATTGTGTTGGACCCTCAGTTCAGACACATGTGAGTGACTGAGGCCTCTTGCAGGCCGAGGCAGGGAGTCTGTGGAAGGCCCAAGTCCCAACCTCCCGGAGGGCTAGTCTTGCTCTAATATAGGACATATTTTTCAAAATTAAAATGCACCTATTCTACTGTGAAGAAGACATAAATTAATAGTGATACGTGCTGTCTTTATTAATGTGGCAAAGGGAAATGGAAATACTGAATAGGGCTCCATTTCAAAAAAAGTGGCAGCTACGTGCGTGAGGAGTGAAGTTGGGGAACACATACAGGAATGTGCGCTCGTATTTTGGAAAAAAGAAACAGAGTATTTCTCCTAGTGCTGGCACAACTTGATACTGATAGCGGTATTCCCTAGGACTGTTCAGTTATGCCAGTAGCAGAACCACATCCAAAATTCCATTTTTCCTAACTGTGCTGTTTCATACCGAGATTGACTGGTCAAGGAGGTTAATCTCAAACAGTACTTTTTTGCAGCAATGGTTGTTGGTGAATACTGCAGCCTTCATTTGAATGAGATATAGGTACTGGTTGATGACTCCTGGTAATAGCTCTGAATTTTCCAATGATGTAAAGATGTATAGGTGTAGTTCACAGTAGCCACCTCTGTCTCCTTGGGCTCTGTAGACTACTGTGCAACCCTGCCCTTCACTTTAAGGAGGAAACAGAGTGAAGCTTTGCATAACTTCTGCCACTTCAACCTTTGTACCATAGAACAGCAGACTGCACAAACAAGAGCTTGGGTGGGATTTCCCTCATTGTCTGAACTTGCTCAGAAGTAGATAGGGCAAATGTAAAATCTGAACACTGCCTAAAACTGGCGCAGTTGTTGTGAGAGGTTGTGCGGGGGCAAGAAGACAGAGTATTCCAGCAGGAATCATGATCTGCAGGTGGCCTCATCTTGGACAGCTCTGAACTTACACTGAGAGACCTTTGGCCTTCATCTAGTCTGGCAAAATGGAGAAATTGGTTAGTCCTCATATTCCATACATACTTTCCCTGCCGGACCAGGCATGAATTCAGCAGAGCTGACATTTGGTTGCTTCTCACTTAATTTTCATAGTGGCTTGAAAGAAATTGCCAAATTATTAAATGTTTAATATTGCAGCACTTAAAACATACCTTTTAAAACCAGTCATGTATAATATACTTTTATGTGCATATGCAGTAAAGTGCACCTATATTTTCCTTTGTGTTTGATCATTAACAGATATATTATAATGTCAATATATACTATTAATGATATTTTAAACAAACCTTCTACTGACTTAGCTGTAAACTTGAGAAAAAACATTGGTTTCACCTTAAGGTTTTAATTTCCTTATGTTTAGTATAAAATCAATACTTTAAGAGTGACTAAAATAACAACCAGATAATATTTACTGCTTTTATCCTGAACATTTCAGATCAAAATGTAGGAGGAGTGTCCAAGTCATAATTTAAACATTTATAACCATCATTCTACTTCATCTGAGAAAGCTTACTTTATTAGGTCTAGAAGTATAGTCTGTTCAATTAAAGCATTTCTCAGATAAGTACTCAGAATGGGAAGAAGTATTTTCCTAAACATTAGATATAGATAGTTGGATCTAGCATAGTCCTTCACCATTACAAGTCAGGAAACGTTCCTCTAATATCAATAAATTAAGATCACTTTAAAATTTCTGGAAAAGAATGAAAGAATTGTGTCCACTCCCTTGTCTTTAAAAATGAAGTTAAAAGCATGAAAGTGATTATTTGAGTATCTGTTCATAGATGTATGAGCTAGATAAAGGGCATATTGCCAAAATGTGGCAGATTATTTTGACTTCGATTTTTCATGGAGCATGTTAAGATAGTGCCTAATGTGGGTAATAGTGACAGAATCTGACCTTCGCATGTGATTTTTTTT
Source organism: Patagioenas fasciata (assembly GCF_037038585.1). Classification (NCBI taxonomy): domain Eukaryota; kingdom Metazoa; phylum Chordata; class Aves; order Columbiformes; family Columbidae; genus Patagioenas; species Patagioenas fasciata. The sequence continues at coordinate 62,546,782 of NC_092521.1, forward strand.
TCCTTTTCTATAGTGATACTGAACATCTGAAGTAAACCTTTTATCAGGTAGAAAGTATTACTTCTATGTTATGGCGTTTGTCACAGTGAACCAATTGGAGTTGGTTTTAAACCTCCTGTCTTATGATTTGTAGTTCTTCTGTGTCCTGTGTTACTTTCCAAAGCAGAACGTAACTAAACATTAGTGCTAAGTGAACCACTTCTTCAGTGAAAAGGTAGAACTAGAAACAAGCAAACAACAACAATAGCAAAAAAGGAGGGAGAAAAAAGGTAACTTAAGTTTCAGACCAGTTGGTACAATCATCCTTACACTGACTGTACCTCTGAAGTTGTGAACACTCTGTAGATTTCATCTAGCAGTGGCAAATTTTTGCCTTAAATTATGAAATAACAAGTCCAGAGGTAAAAAGAGAAGTGAAGGACTACAACTCAGAGTGTGTTGCATCTTTTGCCCATCCCAGCTTGAGGAGGGCCGTTCCAGACTGGTATTGCTTAGTCCTGTCTTTTTGTCTCATAACTTCAGGTTATTTTGCTACATGTCCTTGAAAGAATTCCTTTGTCTGCGTCGTGAATCCTTGCCAAGTCTTTTCTGACTGCACAGGATGCACATAGGTATTGTATTGTCATTCACCCAAACAGTACGTCCTCTACAGTGACGCTATGTTTTCATTAGTATGGTATGGCAAAAATTATTTTTAAATACGGGCTGGCAGTGAATTTTATGTTTCACTTTTATATGCGTAGTGAATCTAAGCCTGAACATAGATAACTTGTCAGGATGTAGTCATGGAAGGAAGTATTATATCCACGTTTATAAAAGACAAATTAAGCAAAGTGAAAACAACAACTTGATTCAGTGATGATGTTGAGAGAGTTTTACGAAGTAATCAAATATTATTTGGTCAAAAAGAGCAACACTGAAAAGTACACAATGTCATTTGAACCAAAAAGTTTCTCACTTTTGCAATTGCAGGCTGATGCCAGAATCACCAGCACCAGCAATTTGTGCCTTTATTTGGTGATAAATTAAACAGGTCTTCCTGAGCTCACAGAAGCAGAAAGAAATGATCTCAGACGTTTGTGAGTCACACTGTGTCTGATTAAGTTAAAGGTATAGGAGATACAGAAAACTGCTGCGTGTGGCTATTTCAGATATATTATGTTACTGACACTGCAGCAAAGACAGATGTTGTAAGTTTGGCATACAAGCACAACGGTGTTTGATCTAATCAGCAGTGCTGAATTGGTCAGAAGCACCAGTGACAAACTTTCAGGCGAATATATGATTGCAGAATTTACCAACAGTTTTAATGTACTTTCCAGGCAGCTGATCTCAGATAGTGTTTTCCATAATCCAAGTCTGCTGAGACTGCTTCAATTGCATTTATCATTTCAATAAAGACTAGGTAGAGACTCATGTTCTGTCTTCTGTATTTTTCTTAGATTCGACATACTATCACGATGGCTCTTCTCTTTGCTTTAAATCCTACTGTATTTCTAGATGTACACTTTTTTTGCAGCTCTGGAATGTGATTAACAAACTTCCTAACTGGAGTTAGATAGAAGTTATAAATATATTTTCAAGAGCTACTGCATTCGTGCTGTTCCAAAATGCAGGAGCGCACTGCTCTGGTATGAGGCAGCTGTGCTTGCATCCATTACCTATCCCAGGACAGTGTGATTCTATAGAAATAAAATACTTTCTGTGTTTGGAGAGCTCCTTGTAAGACTTTAGAAGCAAGTAACTCAGTTGTGAACTACCTTCAACAGTATATTAGCTCTAGGTGGAACAGTGCAATTTTTTTTTCTGTTTTCAGATTATTTCTTACTGTGTTCACTGTCCTATAGGTTCATCATTGCTGAACTTAGGCGAGCTATTTACAATTATTATTATCCAAGTATTCAAAGACTCTTCAAAAGATCAGTATTGTTAATGATCAGTATTAAATTTGTTTATGCCCTTCAGTGGGACATAAGTGTAACATGGTCCATAAACTTCTTTTAGAGCTTTGTGGGTATTTTTATACCTTGTTGATTAATAAGTCATGGCCTATCATGACTTCTTTTCCCTCATATTCATACTGTGTTTATTTGAGTTGCAACATTTTCTTGCAATATACGTTGCTATATTGAACTCAACAAATCTGTGTATGGCGTAATTGTATTTCATAGCCATCTGAGTTTTTTTAAATTTAAGCATACCGATATTTTAGGCGGCTGTGGCTCTTCGAGCAAAGCAGAATGTATCACGCCTCAGTAGTGCGGTGGTAGTACCTGCTGGAACAGCCGGCTGTTCAACTTCACGCTATGTGTTGTCCTAACTTTAGTTGGAAATTAGCACTGCAATTATGTATTATTGCAGTTCGTTCTGTCTTCAGTGTCTTTTTAATTAAGTATCTTAATTATTACATTAGCTTTTTATGTCGTTTGAGTTGTGTTGTTTGTTGTTAACCAGGTAATAAAACGACAAAGTAGATTTTATTACTTTATTATAGAACTTGTTAGGTTGAGAAAGTTACTGTGTGATAAGCCAGGTTAAGAGTTTATACTATAGCAACAGTTCTGCATAAGAGCTTAAAGTGAAGGAGTTAGTGCTCTAGATAATTTCATCATCTGACTTACTCCATTAATGTTGTCTTGTAGTCAAGTCATTAGGGTTATATGCTTTCTCCCACTACAACATCCCCTAGTAAATTGAATAAAAATGGGAAAAAAATCTATAGTGGGCTTTATGCAGTGTTTTGCTTTCCCTTTTGAAGTATTAAAGTTCTACTTGCAGTAGAATTTTATTTTTAGCTGAATTAGATTTGAAGTGATTTTTTTTTCCCCTTCACCCCAATCATTGTCTTCATTCCTCAAACAAAACAGGTAGAAGTCTTACAAATGTCTTCCTTCTACATATGGAGCAGTTTTTCACAGATGAAGCTTTAGATGCTGGTTTTTGATTCTTAGGTTCCCGTGAATGTACTTGCATGTGCTGCTGGGAATCCGACCCTGTGGGTGACCATGTAACAGAGGTTCCATTTGCTTCTCCCTGAAACCAGAAAGTCCAAAATATTTCTGCCAGATTGGCGCTTGTTTCCCTAAACGAATTCCAAATGGATGCAGAATACATGACCAAAACCAAAGCCTGAGTACTTTAGCTGTGTGTTAGGGAATGGAGACGGACTATTTTGATGTAACCTCAAAATCAATTCTAACTGAGTTAAAGCTACTTGTGAAAGATCAGTTCCAGGAATCTCTGACCGTAACTCTACTTCCTACCCATACCTCATTTCCCTTTAAGGCAAAGTGTTTTGAGGAAAATATCAGAATATATTAATAAGAGGAGTCTTAATTATCATCCTGTTTTGCTGTAGAAGTCATCTTTCTATCTTCATTAAGAAATTCCTGTATATGAATTTCTAGTTTATATATTTTCTATGAGATGAAAAAAGCTTCAGCTTATTTACTCTTCTGGTTTTAATGGGCCTTATTAATACAGTCTAAAATCATTTGGAGTTTTCATGATGGGTCTACACTACTATTATAGTTTCACTATTTCGGTTGGAGATGTGTCTTTTCTGCAGTTGTATTATGGAAACATTCCTTGATGTGTGTTTAGTTTAAGTGGTGTAAAAGTTATTTTTGTATAGGTGGGTTCTTTCCTCTATCAACCAAGTCAGCTGGAAATCTCTAAGACCATACTGTTCAGGTCACTGTCGTAATGATTTTCTCACCAATAAGGCTATAAAATTGGTTTGGTAGCTGTACATTGGAGTAGTTTTGTTTGAGTTTTTTTCTTTTTCATTGATGTAGCTGAATTCTTAATAGAGTCTCGTGAGCCAAGACTTACTCTTGCAGCAGTAGTAAAAACCTAAGTTACAGGCTTCTCTGCCCAAGCCTTTGCTCATATTTACATAAATATATTAAAACAAACAAACAACTAATAATAAAAAACCCACCTTGTATTTGTTGAGTTCTGTTCTAGAAATGACCATTTTTTAATTTGCATTAATAGGATAAGTAATGCAGGTTTCCCTCAAAAGGTAAGAGCTAGTACCTGTATTTGTTCAATGGTAAAACCTTATCTTCCAAGCAATCAAATATACCTATGTTGTCTACTCATCTAAAAGTATCTACATGGTTGCATCTATGCAAGCCAAGTTTATACCTATTTTTAAAAGTATAAAAAATACCTTCTAGCATTCATTATTTAAGGAGTATTTTTACTGGTTTATGCAGCAAAATTGAGCATTCTCAGCAACATGTTCAATTAATCCAGAGGAACTTCTTGGCCCAGTTTCTCATCAGTCAGTAGAGGCTGGGTCCGTGACTTCAGTATTTACCAGTGGGGGAGAAATACTTCCAGGATAATATATTCCTGATTCAATACTTTGCAGAGTATGTACAGGTTTCGAACAGGGACATTAGATGACAACAGCAAACTGCAAAGGATGATGTGCTTTCTGGCCTGGAACAAAAGCCAGAGGAGAACACTGGGTGTGAAACATTTCTGGGGAGAGCTGCACACACACACACGCACACACGTTCCTTCTTCTGTTGTGTATCTTTGATCCTTATGATGCCAAGAATAAGTCAGCACCCTTATGGTAGGGTGAGATACTTTTGTAAGTGGCCTACACTTTTAATCCTCCTAAAAACAGCAGTCAGACAGTAAACATATATGGGCATTTTTAATACTGAGGAGAAATATTTCCAATATGGCCAGTAACCTTGCTAGAAATACTGGAACCAGAATAAATGAAAATAGGTGTGTTCTTCAGAATAGTTGCACTGTCACAGGTTACATTTGCTACCCATTTTGATCCATTCGAGTGACATCCCACCATCTGGGACACAAGTAACTGATACCAGGCAACTTTCCTGATTTTGTTAATAACATTAAATATTAATATACCTAGTGTTCAGATGCTGAAATTTGCAGATACAAATATACGTGTTTTCACTAAGATTCCTAGGAAAACTGTGTTAAATGCATAGTCCAGCAGTTCATTAATCTTTTACTTCTAAGTTTAAAACAAAATTGCATGACATGAAAATCAAGGATGAATGTTTTAGTCTTTCAGAATTTCTTTCTAATGCAATAAGAATTTTACATTTCCTGTATTAACTTTTTAAGTACAGGGTAAATTAACTTGATTTTAGGAGCTGCAAAAGTCATGTAATAGCATGTTCCTCCTATGCTAGTATTTAGAACCAGTTAAGCAGTTTCATTAGAGTTTGGTATTGTATATTGATTTTCTTTTTATATTTTCTTTTTCCTGGAGAGAATAAAACACCTTTACTTTTAAAACACTGAAGCCAGTTGAAATAGGATTCCAGATTCTTATCTAGAGCATAAAGATCGCGCTCAGTTTTTGAATTGCTGCCAATAATATACGTTTAGGTTATGCAGGGTTTTGTCTTCATATGATCGGTCTTTATTTATGTGAAGTAGAATTCTGACACCATTTTAGCGATATACATTTAGCAAAGGCAGAATTCTGGATCTGTATTATTAAAATGCATAGTGCAGCTATTATATTCTGAGCTTCTGCTGAAATATGCTTTTAATTGAAGCAGAATTATAGCTATATATTATCAGTGTGAATCTAGTTAAGAGCACAGCATTGCCTGTACTGTTTCATTGCTGTGCTAGTACAACAGACTCTGTTTTGTGGGTTTGAATTTAGATGCCATTATGGGTCTAGGATAGGTGCTCAGTGCAGGAACGGGTCAAATAAAGACTTTATTCTGTAAGATGTACGCTTCCAGTTGAAGTGACAAACAGTGTTTGTCCTTGAGAAGAAAGGCTAGATCTGTATATTCAATGACATTTGTATTTTAGAAGGGCAGTTAGTACTCTGAATAGGTGGAGTCGCATACGCATAGCGAACTTAATAGTGCCTTAGTATAGCAAATTATTCTGGAGAAGTATTTTGGATTTCCTTTCTAAAAAGACGGGGAAAAAAGGAAAAAAAAGGAGAGAAAGAGGAGGAAAACAGTAGCTTAAAGAGCAAGCTTCAGGTGATTAAAAACACTTAAGAGGAGCTGGACTTTTTACATGTTTCTCCATGTACAGTGCACAGGCCAGCCACTGTGACTCCGCGGGCCACATTTCATGGTGTTCCCACGGCAGAACGCCCAGCAGTGTTTCAGACAACAGCCAAAACGTGATAAAATGGAAGCCATACATTTACCATTTTTATGTGCCATATAGGCCTTAGTAGATATTTGCTTCTTATCCATGAATGTCAGTGTTCATGTAATTAAAGTTTGTGACTAAATTATTAACATTGATTATAGGAGAGTCAACTGAGGCCTTTAATATATTTGCCAATATTTATATGATAGGAACCTTAGTTTCAATGCTAATGACTTTTTAGGCATCATACCTATATAACGTGTTGAAAAGCAAATGCGAAGTGAACACCTGAAAGAAACTATTTAAAAGAACTGTAGAAAAACGTGAGATCATGTTCATGTCAACTGCTTTTCATGAGACAAGAACAGACAGATTTCCAATACCGTCGAAAGGCGGTGCGTTTGGAACAGACTGAAATGTGTGTGGTTTTACACAGCACAGCGCTGGACCAGACTTTCTCATTGTCACAAGCTATTTCTGTTATGAGGAGTCAGATTTTTAAAAATCCTTCACCAGCTGTTTCAGATGGCTTAGGAAAGGATGTTATTCTTCTCCCGAAAATTTTGCTGTGCGTAAGAAATAGAGGTGTTTAAAGGAAGGGGAGTATATCAGGCAAGTGGCGTATCTGTTAATAGGCAATCATTAGAAGTTAACTGACTTTCTCTCTTGACCAAAACCTTTTTAATAGTCTTGAAGAAAGTTTGTTGAGACTCTGAAATAGCTGTTGGAGGAGACTAGATCTTGAATTAGTACGGATAAGAAATGCTCTAATGCTTCCGTCGTTCCCGGTCAGTTGTCATCATTACCTCTTCTGTGGGATAGGTTCAGTTGAAACATTCTCTAACCAGACAAGGTTGCATTTAATTTATTGCTTTATTTTGCAAAAAATAACCTTCCACTACCAAGTAGGTCAGGAATTTCAATTATTAGGAACATATTAGTACATAAATATCAGTAGAAGAGCAAACAGAAATAAAAGTCAATTTTATAAGATATTTTTCAAGCACATAAAAGAAATTTTGGATATCAAAGCAGATAACTACTTCTCTAGAGGGAATAAAATTTAGCAATGTAAGTCCAGTTGCTTTAACACAGCATAAATTCCAATAGTGCAAGTAGTCTAAAATTATCATCATCAGTGAGTACACTAATGAAACCTTGTTTTTCTTGTAATTTCAGACTGCAAAAACAAGTCTTTGGGGCATAATAAGATGATAGCATACGGTATCTGTTTTAATAAATGATGTTCAGATTGGAAATACTGTCTGATGTTAATATGTTTTGAAATCTTTGTTGTTAAGGTTTTCTTTATTTAGGGAATGTTATTGCCCATGGTGGCCATGGGTAGAACAGGCCTGTGTTTATGATTAAAAAGAAAAAATGGAAAGAAAAAGAAAAACAAAAGGATTTCTTCTCTTGTATAACTCAGTGACTCAGTGTTGGCTGGCACAGGGTTATTTTGTTGACTGATTGCCACTGGATTTTTATTTATGCTTTTTAATTAACAATTACAGTTTAAATACCTTATATAAATCTATGGTCTGTGAGGGGGGGTGGTTGTTCAACTTTATTATGTTATTTTAGCATGCAGGAATATCACAGTATTAGATTTCACGAGACCCCTGTTTTATAGAGCTTCTCTCTACGTTTTAGAAGATCGAAAATGACCGCTTCATTTTGGGTTGCTTTTTGTTCCAGTTTGTGTAATTTCACTACAGAAACTCTTCTTTCAGAACAAGAACCTGCAAGCTTTTTCCTTATTTTTTTATAAAGCATATTGTAGCTAAGAACTGTTTAACTAATATGGTTTTATGGGTTATAATGAGGGCACTTCAAAACATATTTGCCCTTAATTTCTATAATATTATTGCAACAATGAATAAAGTAGTTAATTACCTTTCCACCATGTCAGGATCTTTTTTTCCAGATACACTATAGGAAATAAGCACAAAGGATTTAAATTGATCGCTTTTTGTACTCATCTGCTCACATAATTGATTCCCCCGTATTGAAACCTATTCTTTCTGTCTGTATAGCGAAGATTTCTTTGCAAAGGTCCAGCCCCAGCAGGTTGATTACACACTTGTTACCTGTAATTCAATACAGCAGCGCCCTGTTTACAAAGTCCAGATTTCCTGTGCTGTCAGTTAGGGCAATCAGCACAAAGACCAAGAGCTTTTGGAACTAAATAAACAATGAGAAAAACATTCAGGGCTGCCAGTAACCCTTCACAGGTAATTTAACAGCCTTTGACTACAAGGCATCAGTTGCTGTAGATGTCTGCCGAGTATGAAATCTGACATTCTCCCTTGCCATGTTCTGCCAATAGGGCTGTGTGTAATCTCTCACTGAGGTTCACCGCTGCGCTCAGCCAAACCACCTTGATGATGACGGATGCACACACCTGCGTTCTGTCACCTGTGTGACACCTACGTTTCCAAAAGGACAGAGCGGGTTACTTTAGAATTTCAGGGTTAATGGAATTAGAGTCGCTCCCTCGTCGCTTCTGCCGTTCTCCTTCTGGTTGGTGTCCTGGCCAGCACAAGCTTCTCGAACTCTTCTTAGAAATATTTAAATACAGAGAAAGAAGCTACTTGTTCAATTCTGCATAAATTGGACTCTGGTTTTATTGCAAACAAGGAACAGAGGGATCACGGTTTTCTAGATGCTCTTTAAGTATTGGGCAGATTATTTTATTGTCTAAAGCTTCGCATTGATGTGTTTTTAATTTAACTTGCTTTATTCCTGATGCATTTGGTGCCTATCCAATTCGATTAATTATTAGAAAAGCTATTTTAAAGACCACTGACATGTATTAAGGAAGACAAAAAACATCCATGAGGAGAAGAAAACTGACAGAGATTCATCTGGATCTGTGAAAAAAGTTCACATCTTTTACTTCAGCAGTCAAATCTCTTTGCAAGCCGATACAATTATCTATACAAGCTTAGAAGTGCATCTCTTAAAAAAATAAAGATAGCAACTATAATACATGTAAGTTAGATGTTTATTATTCATATAAACAACCCAAACTATCCAACAAATAAGCATTTTATTGGCTGACTGCAATGTACTTAGCTCATAGAATCCTTTCTGCCTTCTTTTTTAATTATTTCTGATATATAAATCTGTAGACATCTTTCAAGCTGTTATGAAGCATCTATTTTTTCATAACTGTTGTACAAACATAAGAAATGAAATTATTTTTAAAATCTGGGCGAATATCTTATTTAATTATGTTTTCACCAGAAACTCGTTCTCTATTTTTACACTTTCACTGACAAATTTCCGAGCACCCTGTTGTGGTCACTTTAATAGGAGATAACTGGAGGTACTGTGCAATAGGCACTCCCTGTTGCTTTATTCACATATATACCCTGTAATTCTGTTTCAAGGAACACGAATGTGCAGCTGTAGAAATATGCGTATCCATGGCTGAAACAAAATGTATATATTTAGTGTTAGTTTAGTTGTTCTAATTATTTGCTCTGTCTGCTTTGGCAATGAACATACAGATTTAAATTATAGAGACATGATTTGGGCATAGTGTTGGAGAGGAAGGATTGTAATGTGGTGGTATTTTTTTCTTTTTAATTATATTGTTCTCTGCAAAAGTAGAAGCTGGAATGTTGGCAGACCAGAGGCAGTTTACTAAAAGCGTAAGTAATTCAAGTGAGAAATTTCAAATTCATTTGGGGATCCCTAGATGTTTAGTGATGTTTTTGTGCTCCCAGGGGAGCAAGGAAGAGGATAATAACGCCACTATTTTCATCGTGCTGCAATGGGGTCAAGAATAACATGGTGAGGTTGGTAATCTTGCTAAGAACAAAGTATTGTAAAAATTTCATCGTTTTACGATGGGAGGGCACAGCGACAAGAATTCTAGTGTGGAAAGTGCTAATGTGATTATAACTGAAACAAGCAATTTGGCAGAGTATGGTGACCTGTAGGAAGCAGCCCTGGTCTCTTTGGGCTGGCTCTGGGAAACTTCTGGAGTGCACAGTGACAATTCAGTATTTATGATATGTTTCATGCTTAGTGGATCCATCATATAGACTGGATGGGTTGCATTTAACTGTTTCAGCAATGGCAAAGTAATGAACTGCCACAGGAAAGTGCTTTTGAGGTGGTGTATGGTGCCCACCAAATTGCAGCTCTGTTAAGCATTCAATACAGCATAATTATAATGCATCCTTACTAGGTTAGGTTCATCCAGATAAACAGTGGAATACTTTTAATTGAAGATATTGCCTGGGACTTTTAAAAATGTATTTATTTTTACATTACAAAATAAGCCATACTTGACAGGAACTAAGATAATTTTAAGGCCCAATCAAAACTACGATCTGCAAGGGTAGCTACATTGATGCCATGCTCTGAAATTAACCGTATCTAAATGAGAAATAAGCTCTCTCTGTGTTTAGCTGTTTCGCTTGCACTCTCTGTGCTACCTTTCACATTTCTTACAATAGCTGAACTAAGCTCAAGTATCAAAATGCACCTGTAGCCAAGAGAATATTCTTACATGGTTTGTCACAAACTCTTTGGAGATTTCTCAGAACTGTACCCACAACATGATTGCTGCACGATTGCTTGTTTTGCAGTGTAAGAAAACTAACCCCTTTTGGACACCTAAGGAATTGTAAAAAAGTATCAGAAGGTTCATCCTCATGGGTAAGCTCAGGAAGTGTGGGTCAGATGAGTACACAGTGAGATGGATCGAGAACTTGGCTGGCTGGCAGAGCTCAGAGGGTTGTGATCAACAGTTCAGGGTCTGGTTGGAGGCCTGTAGTTAATGGGGTTCCCCAGGGGTCAGTGTTAGACCCAGTCCTGTTCAACCTGTTCATCAGTGACCTGGATGAAGAAACTGAGTGCACTGTGAGCAAGTTTGCTGATTACACCAAACTGGGAGGAGCGGCTGACACCCCAGAAGGCTGTGCTGCCATCCAGCGAGACCTGGACAGGCTGGAGAGTTGGGCAGAGAGGAACCTGATGGAGTTCAACAAGGACAAGTGTAGGGTTCTGCACATGGGGAGGAACAACCCCAGGCACCAGTACAGGTCAGGAGTGAACCTGCTGGAAAGCAGCACTGCAGAGAAGGGCTTGGGAATTCTGGTCAACAGCAGGTTGACCATGAGTCAACAGTGTGCCCTTGTGGCCAAGAAGGAACAAGGTATTCTGGGGTGCATTAGGAGAAGTGTGACCAGCAGGTCAAGGGAGGTTATGCTGCCCCTCTACTCTACCCTGCTGAGGCTGCATCTGGAGTACTGTGTCCAGTTCTGGGCTCTCCGGTTTAGGAAGGACAAGGAATTCCTGGGGGGAGTCCAGCCAAGGGCTACAAATATGATTAGGGGACTGGATCTTTCTTCTTATGAGAAGAAACTGAGAGCGCTGGGTCTGTTCAACCTGGAGAAGAAAAAGCTAAGAGGGAATCTCATCGGTGTTTATGTATCTCAAGGGTGGGTGTCAAGAGGATGAGACCAGACTCTTTTCATTGGTGCCCAGTGATAGGATGAGGGACAGTGAGCACAGACCAAAGCACAGGAGGTTCCATCTGAATATGAGGAGAAACTTCTTTACCTTGAGGGTGCCAGAGCACTGGAACAGGCTGCCCAGAGAGGTTGTGGAGTCTCCTTCTCTGGAGACATTCAAACCCACCTGGACACATTCCTGTGTGACCTGCTCTGGGTGAACCTGCTTTAGCAGGTGGGTTGGAATAGATGATCTCCAGAGGTCCCTTCCAGCCCCAACCATTCTGTGATTCTGTGAAGACTGACAGCTTTTGAATTGCAGTAGTACACTGCACAGTGATTGCGTTAGGAATGGATAATTTATTCTGGGTTAAGATTTACCTATTCTCCTCTTTCTGGATTAACCAATGGGGTTTTCTATAGGTGGATGGGAGCTGGATTTAGAGATATAGGCTGAATTATGTTTTGAAGTGAGAACCAGCCTAGATTGCTAGTCCACGGTTATACTTATTAGTGGGTTCAATGCTACAAGCAGTAACATCTTCTGCACGCAGCGCAAACTCAAATGGAGGGCTTATGTTAGGACTCAGCTTCCCTCTAAGTATGATTATGAAGAAATTAGCACTGAGAAGATTTGAGTTAGTAGATATGTATAGCAACATTTAAATGTGCTTCTACTTCAGGACCTCTCCACTCAGGTTCTAAGTTGATGAAATTTTGGCCTGGGTTTTTCTCTTTAGAGTTAGGTTTCCACTCTCTAACTGTATCCAATACGTGTGAAATATTTGGATTTTATTAATTCATATTCTACCTGTAATTTGACACTTTGGAAAGTTTTATTTTATTGTTTTCTTTTTGTCTTATTCTTCCTCAGAACTCTTCTGGCAGGTAGTACTTCTTAAGTTTGAGCAGCAACTCTTTTCAATTCAATTCAATAAAAAAAAAAAAAGACTCATTAAATGAAAAAAATCTGATCTTACTTGATTAAAAAAAAAAACAAATGGAAACCCTAGGGATACTCCGTTATACAACATTTACATATTGTCACTTTCAAAACTAAATGTTTCTGCAGTCTGTTGTTAGGTTTGGTTCCAGTTTTCATTGTTGGCTCCTTCTCCAGTACATCTCATTAGGCTGATCATACACAAATAATCTAATAGTCAACAGTGATAAGGAAAGGGAGAGAAAATGCCACTAAATCTTGAACTTCTGTTGATGATTTCCCATTCACCAAATAGTGTGAGAGCATCTGAAGGCAAATCCCACATGTTCTGCATCTGCATATAAAGTCAGGATAAACTGTACACTGTTAGATTATTTTTTTCCCTGAAAAAAAAAATGTTTAGCAGTTGTTAGCTGCAGAATGAGCTAGTTTTCTTTTTCTATTTTAATGAATTGCTTCATACCTCTTCACTTCAGGGCAGATTTAATACCGCTGTTGATATTTTTTTTATCTCTGGAGTGTAATGTATTTATGTTACAGTATAATTGTATTTTACACTTCTTTGTTTAACTTTTGATTCTCAAATTCATCTACCCATATCAGAGGGGAAAACAGACTGAAGATATTTTAACTGTGTTCTAATCATTCCTGACTCTTAATTTTTAAACAACATATTAAACATTTTTTTTTGTCTTTCAACAATATATCAGTTGAATGGGATCAGACTACAGTTTAAAATAGGATTCTTACAAATCAATTTGATATATTTTTCAAATCCAAAAGTGTTAGGACTGCCAAAGGAGTTATTCTTTACACATTATTTTCTCTCAGCACGGGTTTGTTCATTTGGTCTTTTTGTTTTAAGTGAATTTGTAATCATGGATTCCTAAGCAGGTTAGCTTAGATTAGTAGGAAACACCAAAAAAGTGTTTCTGTGCCAAATGAAACAGAGATTCCATAATGCAAACAGGCATCAATTGATAAATTCCTGCTCTGAAGTGAAGTGGTCAATAAGCATAAGGGAATATGAGTTGAACAGAGTAGGAGTGTTGCACAACTTCAGAGGTGAGTTAACAAATACTAATATATTATGAATTTTAGTGTCCTTTGTTGGACTTGTACTAAAAACCACAATACCTACCTGTAGGTAAGGATGACATTTTTGACAGGCAGGCAAGAAAACCTAAAAGGAGTGGAAAGAAGATGGGGAGAAGGCAGCATTCCCACTAGGTAAACTGGTGTGAAAATGAACTCCAGGGGATCAAAAAAGCAGTACTTTGTAAAATGTGCTTGTAGGTTTCCTTTGCCATCCATAGGGTCTTCTCTGTCTTTTGGTATCTTCTCTCTCTTGCACATGCTTTCTCTTGGACACTCACAGTCTCATTCTTTGTCTTCTGGTTTTTTGTTTGTTTGTTTTTTTCTTCTTTCATGGTCTCTGTAAATTCCTTTCTAATTATATCAATTACATCAGGAATTCTAGGGGGAAAAAAAAAAAGACCCATAGTATCTCTGGCCGATTTTATGATGAAGAAACACATCTGGAATTTTATCAGAATGTCACAGCAGAACTCTCACCACAGCTAGCTTTATTTATGCTCTGCAAACTTTAGAGTGCTTTTTTGGGGGAGAGGAGTTGTGTTCTTTGTGGGTTTTGTTTGTGTTTGGTTTGGTTTGGTTTTTGTTTGTTTTGCTGTCAGTCAGGGGTGTTGTTTTGTTTTACTTTAGAAATTGCACAAATGGGAAAATCTCTTTAAGCCAGCAGCTCTTGTGAGTTTGCCATTTGTATTTTCTTGAACCTGCTGCTTGCCCAGAGCATTCAGTCACAGAGACAGCACTCTGCAGATTGTCTGTCTGTTCCAGTATCACCAGCTCTCACGTTTAATTGTAAGTTGCATGGTGATTGAGATACACCCCAGCACTAGAATTCGGGTGTTTATGTGAGAATCTTCTTTACTTTTTAATTTTCTTTCTTTAATGGAAACATTCAGTCTTCGTTAAAATGGAAGCATACTTGATGTGACCCTGAGAATTAATAGCTTGAGCATGAGGTTCTGTAACTTCATGTCCAGAGGAGGGAGATGTGTTGGTCCTGGGGCCAAAGAACTGCAGCAATGCAAGGGAAGGGTTGAGGAGTGGGAGGGCGTGAGCTGCAGATCATTGCCTGGTTCCTCATGTGAGGTCCTGCTAGGGGAGGAATTTTTCCTGTTCAGTAGGAGGAAGGAGAGAGAAAGTGTGTATTTTTACAGAGCTTGTTTTGTTGACTCTTTCTTTCTGCTACCCTTTGTATGTAAAATAAATATCATTTTAATAAGGTGTATGTTCACTTTTTTGGCCTGGAAATAGTGTGTTGGTAACCATGCTGTTGACGGCTGCCTGCCTACATGTCACTTCTCCCTCCCTCAGCCAAAAATAACTTTGCCACCTCCTGTCATTTTCAAATCGATTTTACAGGGATATGCCATTAGTGACCATGCTAAAGAAAAAAAAAGCAGTGGTTTGGCTATTACTCGTAAACATGATAGAAGCTACGCTGAGGAGTGTGTGCATGATACAGCCATTTAGTAACGAGGCAGTTGGTTACGCTGCTTCTCAAGTGGCTCCTTATAGAAAATGTAACAGGGTTTGATAACCTGCAGGTGTTTATTTCCTTACTGCATCAGCCATAGCCTCAGCTCTTGGTGGATGTGAGCTCTTTTAGGATATAAGAAAAAGCTTAATGAATCTATTAATGTCTGTTCTCCAATATTCTTCTGCACCTCAGACCCGTCAGCATGCCAAAGGCAATAAATGCCCTTCTAAGCTGACCTAAAGAGAGTCAGAAATCTATGTTAGTGCTCTGTATCTCCATCACCTCCACTTCTGTGAAAGCACCAGTATTAGATGAAGGCATAATATTAGGTTTGTTTGAAAATGTGCTCCTGAAAAGTATAGCATTTCTACTCTAGGTTGATCTTACCGTTACTTTGGATGCTAGCATATATTCCGAACCTAATTGTTCTTCCAGAATAAATCTTCCCGTTCTATATTATCTTCTCTAAATCATGTTGCACAACAAAATTGATAGCATATTTAGGGTTTTCTTTCTTTAAAAACAAACATAGTCTGTCAGTGGGATTACATGGAAATATAGGTATAAAAACAAATTTCAGATATGTATTACCCTTATATATCACCATAATGCAAATGCAAGCAGTATTTATTTGCTACAATCAGTAACTGCACTGATTGTGTCCTTATGAAAATAAATGTTTCTTTAAAAATTTACAGATCAAATTAACATACCAGGTACAGAAATGGTTTTTTTCCTGAACTTTTTATCAAAAAAATTATACAAGAAAAAATGGCAAAAGTCATGTATGAGTGTGAACTCACTAACATAAAAATAGGCTTAAGATTGGTTTTCAAGGGTTAATTTTCTTTAACTTTTAATACCTTTAATTCACGTTAAATGTCTGAAATTGATTTTAGCATGAAACTGGGTTAAAAGCTCTGTGTGTGTGTCCAGAATGTGAGCTTCATAAAAATTCCCTGAAAGCAAAATATTGCTGTTATGTATTTTTAAGATCACTTTTTTTGATGCAGGCATAGTATCACTGTCACAGCATCTGAGGCTTCTTTGGAAAAAGCTACATAGTTAACAGTTTTATAAAGGGATTACATCATAGAGACTTTTGTGATGGATTTGTACATACTAGAGCAAAAATTGTAGCAATAAAACAGATCTTACCCAAATGACAAGCTGAAACACATAATTTTATTTATTTATTTGTTTGTTTAAATGAATTTAGTACTCATGAAAAGTGCCAGATTGACAGCCACGGAGACTGAATACCTCTGTTCCACAGACCAAGTACAGAAAAAAGTAGTGCAGGATTCTCGGGTGGCCCTGCTAATGTCTTAGCCTTGATCTGTAGCTACCACATTGAGACAGGAGCAGTTCAATTTACATCCCCATTTACTCCTTAGACTAAAACTACCAATGAGAGTGGCAAATGTGGTGATATTGCAGTGGAAACCAATCAGACAGAATGGCTGACTGATGTGACAGGGACAACTCACACTCTTGAGTAACCCCTGACCTGGACGAGATTGAAAACAGTGAATGCAAATGTGAAGGTTTCCATGTTCCTTTGCCTATATCCCAAAGTGGTTTGCTGTCTGGACATGGTATTCCTCTTTGCAACTGCTTGGAAGATGAATCCCTGTTTTTTTAGTTCAAAGAAATCAAAATAATTGCCCCTCAAGAGCAGGTTTGAAGACTCAGCCTGAGCATGGTTTCTTGAGCTTTGCCTCTTCCTCCCCATGACTTTTACTGCACCAGTGAGTCTAATCAGGAATAACTTATACTACACTTAGCAAGAGAGTTTTAACAAATTGTATAAACTTAGGTGCTCTGGACTTGAGTTGACAGTAGCATGACTGCTTTCTTTTGAAGCTTGCCTTGTCCCTCTGCCATAGCAGCTGTGGAAATTAGAGGGAGCCAGTTATGCTTCTACTAATGTAGATGGTGATATATATGGGTAATACATGCTAGTTGGAATTAGTATGCATTTAAAGTAGTCAACTGTAATAATTTCTTTGCAAAACTCAAGTGAAATTACTGTCCTGTTACCCAAATTCCCCTATATTGTGTAGGGACTGCTAAGGATAACTAGAGTACCACTGTAATATTATTTTGTTGCTAAATAGAATTAAGATGTTCTTAAGGACAATAATGCAGAGATGTTCCGCTTTGTCACAGAGGACTGTTCTAAGTTGGAATGTTGATCTTAGATGAGAAATAATGTATGAACTATTTTCTATAGCTTTCAGGGTTTATTCTGGATGTGTTTTTTAAAGCTGTACTGTTGGACATAGTAAAATGATACTCTCCTCTTAAAAAGAAGTATTTTACTTGAAATACTACTGGTTGTTTAAAACATAAACTTTAAACTGAAAATAGGAAAACTGATCTTCTGCAAGATTTTGTACTTGTAGGTGGGCAAAAGGACCTAAGTACTGTATTAGTCACAGATTCTTACTGGCAGACAAAAATTCCATTTGAGTTCACTTTAGTGCCTGATGTATTTGTTGTTCCTGTGGTCAAGTTAGCGGCTGCTGATAGAACTTGAGCTGTAAAACTGGTGTAACACTGGTACACTGGAAAATATAAACTTATTTTTGTTATCAAAAGTAGGCAGTCTTATTGTCATGCTCGTGGTACGTTCCTCTGTTGTGCTGCCCAGATGACACGGCTCTTACAGATGTGTTTGATATTTGCCTATTATCATAATTTTTTAGGTCAGATCTCGGATTAATATTGAGAAGTGCTGTATTTTACTTAGCACATGTGTATTCATTAACAAGTGGCTTTTTTGCTGAAGTTAAACTTTTCATTGTGTAGCTGGGTTTGTGGGAAAGTTACCTGCACTTTATGAGTTCTACTCTGCTGTAGCTTTCCTTAAGAGGGTAATAATACATATCTTTAAGTGAGTGAAATCAGCTGGGCTGGCAATAAACTCAGACCAGAGCTTTCCAACAGTAGCAGACCAGCTTCAGCAGCTCTGTAATCTTAAAATTTTTAGCTTCTAAAAGCACCATTGTGAACATTTCGTAACAAAAAAAAAAAAAAAGTTCTTCAAAGTAAGTAAAACAATTTAATAATTTTTGTAAATGATCATGGGGTAATTATTAAACTAATATGTAATTAGCATTTTCTAATGACAATCATAATCTTGACAAATGCTTTCATTCATTTTGTTCTAATCATTAAAGACTTTAAAAGCACTGATTTTTGTTAACTGAGTCCCTTGGCTATTCATCAGTGATGTAATTCAACCTAATACTCCAGTGGCCAGTAATCAGAGAGTTGCCTATTAAGTTGAAGGAAATTTTATCATTGTCTCTATGAACATCACCTTTATTTCTTCTCTAACACAGTAGGTAGATAGAACTATAAGAGCATCCAACTGATACATATTCATTCCTTTTTCGAAAATGGTGAATTATACCAATTTTTTAATGTTTTATATGATCAAAATGCAAATACTTTGCCAATAGTTTGATCTCCGAGGTTGTTCAGGTACCGTATTTTTCTGAAAAGCTGAACCAGAAGTAGATTTCAGCCTTCTCAATATTGGTCTTTGTTATCACTTCTTAAAGGTTTGATTTTCTTTGGGGGGATGTTGTAGTTTTTTTTCTCGAGTAAAAGGTGTATTGTCTTTCCTTCGGAAGCCGTGTGCTTGCTGTTATGAATTCCTGTGGACAGCCATTGCCTGTAATATATTATCTATGAGCTTGATTCTATAAATTGGTACTTAATTTACATCAGAGATATTGAACATGGCATAACTAAATGTTCTTCTGTGTGCAGGCAACAGATCCTCTAGTCAGTGCTGGTGTTTGGATACTCCGTTTATCCTACTGCTTGCCCCAAGTACTTTCCCCTTGCAATTCCTTGTACTTTTGGGCCCTGTCATGGCAGAGGTGCCACTCTCACCCTTAAAATAAAAAATGCAGCTGCTCAGGTCTCTGTCCTCACTTTCCCAAAGCACACCCAGAATTTGTGGCCCCTCTGCAACCTGCTTTTTTGAGTGGGTTTGTTCCACAGAGTCTCAATTTCAGTTGTTTGGGTTTTTTGGGGGTATTTTTTTGGTTTTTTTTCCCCCGCAGTTGGAATTAGGTTATTTTATATTTACAGAATGTTAAAGATAAAACGAGCATGCAAAAAATATAACAGTGTAATACATAGTCACCAAAATATTTCTGTTTGTTTACTTTAGACGTTTGAGTTTCTGCAGAGCCAAACTGACTTCAGAAATAAAGGACAGATGATCAGAAATGTGGATAAGGACAGCATGTTCCTCTGCTTTATTTAGCATTGAGCATATTAATGGGTGCTCAATAAATGGTAATGATTTTGGAGACATGATGATTGATGTTTCCTGGATCAAAACGTAGAGGTTTTGTTTAAGAACAGCCCAGCTGGCAGAGTGATCCTCCTTTGAAACTGTTTGTGATCAAAATATGTCAGAGCTGTATCTATAAAATACAGTAGGCAAGACTTTTTTGTCAGTGGATTGGTTAATTTATTTTAACAGTAAACTATGAACTGTATCTTTGATTATTCATCCCTCTTGTCACACCATATTCCTGTCAGTGAGTTGGAGTGCTGCTCTTTTCTCTGCTTTCCAGATTTTGTTTCTTTCGTGGTAAACATACTGCTCTCAAAAAAGGGCTGTATGTTTTTGACATGAGAACACATACAAGGTACTGAAAGGAAGGAATTGCGTATTTGTTTGTGTACAAAATTTGGCCACATGCATGCTTTGGACTGCTAGTATTGAGGGAAAAAAAACTACCTTCCATTTTCTACATCTACATAACTCGGTTCATGCTGTTCTCCCTAGTCAGAGTAAACCTCATTGTGACTGGTGTAACCCAAAACTTTCAGATCAGAAAGTGAACTTGTCTCCTACTTCATTGTAGCTGATTGTCCCTCTTCAAGAAGCCATGCTTTTGGCTTCTGAGTTAAGAAGAGATGGCTTCCAGATTAATGGCTTCTGAGATTCTTAGTACAGACACTTCACAAAGCCAGTTAGAGCCATCCTTGTTACTTCCATGGTTAAAGAAATAAGTGGGAATTAAAAAATCAAGTAGGCAAATTTAACTTTTTTTTCTCTCCCCCCTTTTCTTGGCCCCACCTTCTTCTCCCTTTCTCTCTCCACCCAACTCTTTTTTCACCCTTAAGGAAAATAAATCAATTACAGTCTCCTTTCTGACCTTTCAGTTTGTCATGTGTATTTTTCTTTGGGTTTTTAATGCTTTTTGGATACCCTCAAGAGGAAAGTAAAATTTCTTAAGGGAAAACTCACATAGATTATAACATTAAAAAAAAAAAAAAAGAGAGTTAATTTCAAATGTTGGGAGCATATGTACCAGATAAAAGTAAAAACATTTCATATAATTTATTTGGAAACTTTTTATTTCTAAATTTGTATTAATTTTTTTTAAACAAAATATGAAAATGTGTTGCCAGGGAGTCTTAAAATCTGAGCCTCTCCATGGGACAGATACTGTAAATACCCAGAATAGACATTTCTTATTGTTTTGATGCATTGCAACAGCAACCCTTGAACTAGGGTTATTGACAAAATAGATTGAAACTGCTCCAAAAGAATGGTTGATTGTGCCCGAATGCGTTTAGGCAGCTTTCATTCCTGAATTAATTATACAATATACTGTAATGCTGCAAAGAAGAAGCCATCAAATTCATCTGTGTCAAAGGGAATTTGTGTATCAAGGAGTAGATGGTGGCATGTAGTCACAGCTGCGAGTCTGGGTTGTACGGGAGATCATCTGCCCAAAGCCAAGTTCTCCTACACCCCCCTGGTTACAGTGCAGGGAATGAAATGTCAGTATTGCCAGCTCCACATGCTGCTGCTTATCTTGTCTTTTTTTCTCTGAGTGGTAATTTCAGAGCATTTGAAGTCACTGAATCCCTTCTCTCTTTCCCCCAGAAGCGAAAAAAAGTTCTTAACTCTTTGACTTGAGCAGCTTGGGACACGGAACCCTCACATACCTGAGCTAACGTGGCTTGGAGGAAGATTGCAATGACTGGTAGCATGGTACGGCTGGAAACTATTTCAAGAAGAGAGACTCCTCCTGACTGCGACAGTCCTTGCCCCTTTCTTTGTCCATTCTGTGTGATAGTGCCTGTTAAGACAGAGCCAAGACCGTGCTTACTCCCCACTTAATCCCGTCTGCTTTTTTTAGCAGCTCAGTTAAGGCCCCAATCTTTTAGTGACTACTCAGTGAGTGAAAATACGTTTACCTTTTCAAAAAGTCTATGCACCCCATAATGACATTTGGTTCCTAATGGCAATTATAATATTGAATTTTCATCATGTGTTGCTTTTCATGAGACATGTAGACATTAGAAAAAAATCAGGTGATTTCTCGCAGAGGGACAGAGCCTCATGTCAACAACATACAGAAAAAGTGGCTGGACTTAGGGCCTGAATATATTTATTGTGACGAAATCGGGAAAGAATCCTCTTCTCAGTGGCCGTAGAGCAGGTTTTGACCTGTATTTCTGATACCGTGCTGTTCATTGTTGTGTTCTTTTGTTCTGTTTCTGCCTCATTTTTCCCAGACAAGCCTGTTTGCTGTTAGCCTGCCTGTCTGGTGCTTTGCAGAGCATCTCTGTAAAAGGGGATTTCATAGCATGTAGGTTTATGTGCCCTGTAAAAATTCCTCACAAATATTGTTCCATCATTACTTAGTAGAAGTACAGCACTTCTGCTACCATGGTGCTCTTGACTGAAGGCATAAGTAGAATACAGGCCCCTGGGTAGTGCCTTTGTGCTGGAGTAAATTTAAGTAAAATTCTTACTTGAAACAAGGATAATCATGTTTGCATGTTGCACAGTTACTTTGGCAGCCACAGCATCTGAGCTATTTTATGCTTTCTCTTTTTTTATTATTATTATAGCAGTTGTCCAAACATACAATCACATTGTACAATCTGTCTGGAAATTTTAATTCTGATGAGAGCAGAGGTGGGAAGAAAGAGGTGGCAAATTGGAGGTTTCAGTATTTTAAATTCAGCTTTTCCTTCAGTCTTCTAAGTGTTTCAGAGGCCTCCACTGTGATCACGTTACTGGGAAGTGTAAGTGGACTCAGAAATACGTAACTTAAAACCGGTATTAAGTCAATTTGATATTTGTGGGCCGTGGATTTCCCTGTAAATCACTCCAAAGCTGAGCATGCCATTTTAACTCACAATGTGTTTACATTAGCTTAGAGACTTTTAACTGCAGTGACACTAGCAGGTGACACTTAAATATTGTAAAATATTATTCTCTGACTAGTGCTTCTTTAAACTAGGCTATTTAATATACACTGGATATTATACCAAATTCAGCTTTGGAGGAATTTCAAGCACGTGGCCAGGGACACAAAATGGAAAGCACTGACTGTTAAGTAACATACAAATTAACTATCTACAAGTTTAACTCAAGGAACAGATTAATAAATCTGTCAGAAATGCTTGTCCTTCTAAAAATATATTGTAATCTTAACATGTTACTGTAGCCCAGTAAAGACTTGGTGATATCAGCATAAATGATTTTATCTAGTGTTTTTCTTTTCAAGATAAATCCAAAGGTGTTAAGATCACATTGGTTTTATGGTCATATTTGATATATGATAATATCATCTATGTCTGCAGAATTTATGATATTAATATGAGGAGAATGGTGGTATTATTATTATGGGTCACACAGTATTACAGATCCCAATAATAGTACACCTAAAAAAAGAAAAACTGTCAGCTGTAGTGTAGTGTCAGCGCCCATCTTTTCAAGCTGTTGTAGTTCACATTAGGAAGAAGGCCATTTTAGCTGGGAGCATAACAATCTCATTGTATTAATCATTTTCTGTGTTTAAGCAATATGAGGATGTCTGCTTTCAATGATAGAAATAAAATCCTTGAAGGGAACAGTCTGTGAAATAAACTCTGAAGGGACAGTGAGACTGCCTCTCTTTCCTCCCTGTGGCCTAGTTAAATGGTGGAAAAGCCACCATAAGAGAAATTAAATTTTAAAAGACGGATTAGCAACAAGAAGGGTGTGGCAGCATCTGATGTACATGTAGTTCTTCATTAGCAAGTAACATGAAGAGCGATGGTGCTGAGAAGCAAAGTAGAGAGTCATAGAATCATAAAACGGTTTGGATTGGAGGGGACCTTAAAGATCGTATAGTTCCATCCCCCTGCCATGGGCAGGGACACCTTTCACTTGATCAGGTCACTCAAAGCCCCCTCCAGCTTGGCCTTGAACAGTCCCAGGGATGGGGCATCCACAGCTTCTCTGGGCAGCCTGTTCCAGTGTCTCACCACGCTCATGGTGAGGAATTTCTACCTCATATCTAAAGTAAATCCACATTCTTTCAGATCAAAGCCATTATCCCTTGTCCTGTCACTACATGCCCATCTAAAAAGTCCCTCTCCTGCTTCCATGCAGTCCCCATTTAGAAACTGATCGTGGTTTCTTTTAAAAAGATTTTCTTTTTTTTTGGCAATGGTAGGATTCTCTAGTCTTGTCTAGTATTTTCCTTTTGCAGTCTTCTGCAGCAAAATAATGCCAAGAGAAAGAAAGGCATACATCTCCAGATGTGCTATTCTACCGGTAATATTTCATTAAGAGAAAGTATATGAATAAACAATTTATAATTGAGATTTTAAAGATGCTTATGCATGCCTACACACATTTTATTGTACAAAAGTATTAGCATTGGGCCTGGGCCTTTGCTGGATTATTTATAGTATTTTTTAAAAGTTGCTGGTTTTGTACTGACAAGATCTTTATCACCAAAAAACAATGCAGCCATTGATTACCTTTTTGAAAACGAGAGGCTCAGCTGCTGTGCACTGTTGAACTCATAAATGGCAACCGATTGACTTTACTTGGGTAATAACACATGGTTATTCCTGAATATGACTGATAGAATACAACATGACTGGAAGAGTGCAAATTGTCCAAGAATTACAATTATTTTGAAGGTAGAGGATGACTGTAGGAAAATTGCCAAGACTGTTCTGTCTGGTGGAGCGCAATGTTCTCCATCTTCACGCTTTCGCTGTTTGGTGTGATTTGTGTTCATGCATGGTTTGTATCCACACTAACCTACTGTTAGTGTTGACACTACCAAGTGAAACAGCACCAATGGAAATTGGTACCCAAGGTGCTCCTTTCTTTTGGTTACAGCTCCTCCTTACCACTAGCAGTTCCTCCCCTTGCAGAGCAAAACAGCTCACTGATTCGGTATGGTTTTGCCTTTGTTGTTTTAGTTCTATAGTCATGGGATGTGTTTTTCACATAAAAGAGTACCTTATTCACCAGATTATACATAAATGCAGGTGCAAGCAGTGTGCCTTAGCATACCTGTTAAGCCAGAAGAATACTGTAGAGCTCTTTTTTATTTTTTCTCTCCACAGCAAAAATATGTTCAAATCTTTTAAGCACATGAATTTCAGTGCCCTCTTGCCACTTAGAAGCACCTGTTTGGGAGTGCAGCACAAGAGTGAGCCATAGCTGTGTGGGGCACCACAAAACTTAATCACCATCAAGGAAAGTTTCTAAACAAAATTAACAAGGAAGCACACCAAAAAATGTTTAGGCTCCAGAAAATACCACTGACTCGATCACTAAGCCTGGGCACTGAGTACTCAAGTTTGGAGTCACCTGTCAGCTCCCCAGCGCCTCCAGCCACCTCTCTCAGTCACAGGAGCTTTCTCAGCGACCCGCATGTCTGCCAGTGGAAATATCTGTAGGAGCAGTCTGATGAATGCCTTTTCCTCCTCAATTTATGCAATATTGCTTCAGGAAAATTTGCTAAAACTGTTTCCCAGTAGGTACTGTGCCTATAGGTATTCTCTTTCACAGAGTACAGATCCTGGAGCTGATGGCCATTGAGCCAATGTTTATGAGGAGGGGCAGTCAAGAGGTTGGTGTGTCACCTCATCCTCCCCCTGCATCCTTGGAAGGGAGCAATATTGCTTTATAATCCCCAGTCTGTATCAAGCGTGGGGAGTGCTTCATCCTGTTATGCAAATATCAGATCACAAACAACTGAGAAACTGGGAAGGACTTGGCCCTGACTCTTCTCTGTAGGCCAGACAAATTACCCAAGCTCACAGACAAAACAGGACACATCGTATGAAGTATGGTATAGTGAAAAAGTTCCCTTTATGTGCTTTTTGTCATTAGAATTTATGTCTCAAAGACAAGTCTTCCCAGAGACTTGCCTACAACATTTAGCCTTGCACTACCTTGAGTAGCATTTGTCTTTCAGACAAACTCCAGCCAGTCAGGATTGAACATCACCACACAGAATGGACTTTACGGGTTTAATCCTTAAGACAGTAAATGTTATAGCAAAAATACTGGGTGGTAGGAATTATTTTCAGGTTGTTTTTTTTTTTAAGAGGAAAAAGTTATTAGGTATTTCATCAATGTGTTATAGCCATGATATATTCACTATGGTTCTGAAAGCTACCATTGCCTTTCATTGTTACTGTATGCTGATTTTTATGTTACTGAATAAATGCCATTGGACAGAATTTTGATGATGATATGTAGTTAAATACTAGGATTTGAGAAATAAGTGGAAGCTGCTTGGCGATAAAAAAGGAGAAGGTATGAGTGAAAAAGCAGTTATTCTTTCTGGGTAGTAGTATTGGCTGTACACTCCTCACATTAGTATCTGTCACATGAGTTTTTGTGTTGGGAAACATGATACTTAAGTTTTTATGCATGTGCATTGCTTAGTGTTATGCGTGCGAGTTTTATGCATCCCGAACGATAGGAGTATTTTGTATCTATTATGCTTTTCTGTGCTTTGTTATTGCCAGAAGCTTGACATCAATACCACTTTTTCTTTTTGATAATTAGAAGGATGGTTTATCTTTCTATGGATCTTTAATTTTAATAGGCTAATAATTCTGATTTTAGCTACTATTATCTTAATAGCTAAGCCTTCTTAAACGTTTTTGTCATAATTCCTTTGGATAGCGGTGCCATTTTTCAGCCTAAATGAATCCTTGCTCTATAGTGACGTCTGCTGGAAATGGTAAACTGAAATGTTCAAGGGCATATTTAAGCTTTTCAATTCAGGATGGTTTGATCCTTTTAGGTATGTGAAGTATGGACTGTACAGAAAAGTGACATTACATTTCCCATCCCCTAAACAGGAATTGTTTCTGCACTAGACTTGGTAGAGTTTGGGCTTTATCTAGTGACACATGTACTTTCTGCTTTGTAGCATATTCCAACATTGTAATTCATGACACTTGTTCTATGCTTGTCATGAAAGTTGATAGTTAGAAGTCGTCAAGTTCTGAGAAAGAAGTGTTCATGCTTTGTATCTGATCCATAGTGAGGTGTTCAGATTCAGTTATTCAGCACTTCTTACTGACAATCCTGTCACCAATATTTAAATAATTATAGAGGAGTCAATGAAAGAAATTTATACTTTTAATCTGACATTTAGAATTAGGTTATATTTGCTTTATATCTTAAAAAAAAAAAAAAGTGTAACATTCAAAATAGACACCAGACATTTTGCATTAGATGTAGAAAAGGAAAATAATGAGCCCATTTTTAAATGAATTTGAAAAGCAATCTGATTTTAGTTCTCGCAATGCAGAGCAAATAAAATAAAAACTATCGTACTTTATTTACTAACCGATGAATTGAATTGTCCGCCTTTTATTACAGATATAAAGCAAAGACTATGAAGAGGCAATCATTTTTGCAGCTATCAGACTTTCAGTAACATATCTCTTGTGGCTTAAATAACAGATAGTTTAAGTGTTTTTCCATTACCTTCGTGTAAATGAAAAATGCATAAAATATTTTAACAAGGCAAAGTAATCCAAGGAGATTGTTATTTTGTGTTACAAATTAGGTTATTTCTGTCATAAAATTAAAGGAAAAAAATCAAGGCAAGGACATTTCAGCTTAATATCATTTACCAGAAGGAACATGTAACAGATTTAATGAGCTAGCAGGTCACCTGAATCCAGCTGTTTCCGACCAGCTTTATGAAACGGAGAATGCAGCAAACGGTAGGAGGTAAGCATTATTACAAGCTCTCAAGGAGTTACAAAATCGATTTCTGCTTGAATGAATTAATTTAGATTATCAATTTATAACCAGCTACACGAATCCCATCAACTCAACAATTCAGTGAATGATCAGGCTCAGCCCTTGCAAGAGCTTAACAATTAGAGAGTTCTATAGTTATCTCCTGTCCTACGGTGTTGTTAAGAAAGTTCCTTAGTTTTGACAGAAAGGAAAATGCTTGCTTGAGGACATTGCAGTAGTGAAACACGTTTTGGGTGAGGGAAAAGAGGGACTGCCGTAAAGCAACCGCATCCTTGTGTTTCTTTCTATAAGCAAAAGAACATGACCAGTGCAGGGAAGAGACCAAGCCATCACATTTCAGTCATATACTTCCAAAGAAAATAATTAAGAAAAGGATGTGAAAACCAATGCTTGTAACTATCACATACTCTAAGAGTTTATATGTGTACTGCTAAAAAAAAAATTTCTTGCCTTTTTTTGCTGAAATGCAGCAAGGTGGTTCCTCTTCCTCTCTGTTCTAGTGCAGTCTTTTAAATCCATGCAAAGAGAATGTGAATTGCTGCTAGTGAGCATGTTACTGGTTTACCTGGCACAAGTGTTGAATGGCTACTTGGGATGCAAGTCATTAGCGATTTGGGCTCTTCATGTTTTAATCTTTGATATATCTCCTTCTTCTAATATTGCAAAATGGTTATGAGTAAAGGACATTTGCTGTGCATCAGTTACAGCTGTCAAAGTATAAAATACAGTGGTTAGCCTTCCTTGCCTGTTCAGTCATTTTTGGCACCATCTTCACAGTCTCAGAAGACGAGATTGGTACAGTAAGTACAGCGCTTTAATAGCGGCATATGATTTACCACAGGGACATTAAACTTAAATAAGTAATTGTGTTTATAAATATCTTTTAACAGGAGCTGGGATTCTGGGTTTAATAATCGTCATCAGTGGTGAAGTATAAAAAAGGTGATCAGCTGTTAGGTCATAAAGCCTTATTGTTGCCTGAAAATAATCTCAAATTATTGCATTTTAGGGCTGGAAAAATCAATAGGATTATATTTTTTTCTCCTTCTAAAAGGTACATTTGCCGTGCAGTGTTCAAAGAGTAATAGGCATGATGGCTTCTGTTAGAGACAAAATGAGTTGTACCTACGTCATGTGGAAAGTATACCACTAAAAAGACCTCAGATTCCTGACAGTTTTAAACCACTAACAAAAATTGTTAAATAGCTTTGTTGCCCTTATGCCTTAAGAAAGTGTGGGTTTTTTAAGTACTGGAAATGCATCTTCTGGACAAACTTGGATATGTTCACATGGGCTACCACTACTTTTATTTTTTTCTTTGGCTTGGCTGTAAACAAGCTTTTGTAAAATATCTCTGGACAGACAAAAATTGAAGAACACAATGCAAACTTATTCTAGTTTAACAATTAAAAATTAAGATAAGACATTTTTTTAGTCATCTTTGTAATGTTAGCTCTAACTTGACAATCAGATTATTGTCTTGTTCATCATTTTTTGTTATTGTTTTAGCAGTGTTCTATACTACTACTTACAGAATGTGGTGTTTGCGAGATGGTAGAATTTAAAAATCTTGGGACAGCCATTGTACAGACCTGTAGGAAACAATAATCCCCCTGTAGACCTAACCATCTACCTATATTTTTTGAATGTCCAGTTTTATTTTCCTCAGAAGTTTTCTAGACTACCCATAGCTTCTCAAGATCCATAAACTGAGCCTGCAGTAGGTTAACTCAGTGCATGGGAGCTACCAGCCCATCAAACAGTAAAGCAACTCACCTGGGCATGTTCTTCTTTCCAGCTGTACCAACTGCAGCAGGTAACTCAGATTTTGGGAAATAAGACTCAAAGTATACATGGCAGTGATGCCAGTGGACTTGTAAGGCATTTTTTTGCATAAATACATGTGCCTTACGTGTGCTTTATGTGCTTTCCCAACCTCAAAAAACAAATTTGGTGGATGGGACAATGCTACCATTGGACAGACATTTGGAGTATTTGCTGCTGGAGACACTGGGACTTTACAAAAGTAACGCTTAGCATCAGCACTTTTTGCTGTCCTGCATGGAATACTGGAAGCCACGTAACCTTGACAGCACCGCTACTCTGTCTTGTCCTCAGTGTGAATTTGCCACAGATTTCTATGGTTCTGTCACCACACACTTTCCAATATCCAAGCAGGCTGCTTCAAAGCTGATTGCAGTGTCAGTATGATCTCCTCTACTATGATGGTTGAGTCTGAGGAAATACCTAAATAAATCTCCAACTGTGAGCTTTCCTTGAAGAAATTCTTCCTCTCAGATTTGGATAGTTTATACCTAGCACATGCTATTGTTTGCGGAAGGGCAGCTAAAAATTAACAGGAACCAGAGGCTCAGTGACTTCCGAAAGAGCGGTCTTTCGTATCCAACAGATATTGGGCTGAGATGAATCCCTAACTTTGCCTTTGAGGGGAGAACCTCCTGCCATGTGCCATGTGAATCTCCCTCCATAATCAGTTTGCAGATGAATTGCAGAGCAAATCTCTCACAAGCTGAGATCTGTTGGTTATCACAGAATCATTTTGGTTGGAAAAGACCTTTAAGATCATCAAGTCCAACCATTAACCTGGCACTGCCAAGTCCGTCTCTAAACCATGTTCCTAAGAACCTTATCTACGCATCTTTTAAACCCTTCCAGGGATGGTGACTCCACCACTTCCCTGGGCAGCCTGTTCCAATGCCTGACAACCCTTTCCATGGAGAAGTTTTTCCTAATATCCAATCTCAACCTCCCCTGGCATGACTTGAGGCCATTTCCTCTTGTCCTGTCACTTGCTACTTAAGAGAGAAGACCAACACCCTCCGTGCTGCAGCCTCTGAGGAGCTGGCTGGTGAGGAGGAGTCCCTTAGAGGCAAGGCACAGCCTGGATTCCACATGCACGAGCTCTGCAGGGCCACCATGACTGTTTCTGGGTCATGATCCTGGAAGAGGAGCGCTGCGTGGAGGAACCTGCAGGCAGAGATGGCTGGGGGCAGCTGGATGTTCACTCCACAGCAGAGACACGGACTCAGGCCTGTGAGACCGGCTGCAGAGCTGGTGGCAGTCGGGGCGGCAAAAGGGGCAGTCCAGCTTGGTGAAGAAAGGGCTGGTAACAGAAAGGTGAAAAATATTAATAAGTCAAGTTCAGCCACAGAAGTGTGGGGAGCTACTGTCCCAGACAGGATAGACTGTGATTGTGCTGCGTTCGCAAAACAGCCAGCAGAAAAAAACAGTGGGGCTGAAAGAGAAGATGTGGCTGAACAAGGTCTGGGGATGTGGCCTTCAGAAAGCTAAATGCTTTTTGCACAGGGTGCTTGGACCCAAAGGCAAACCGCTGGTATTTGCTTTAAGACTTCCTATGTTTTTTTGCAGATAACACAGGTTGTGTTAAATAAACACTGGTTCATGAGTTTTTCTTCCTTATTAGCGAAGTTCATGAGATTTTAAAGTGTCTTTCTGGTCAAAAAGGGTAATAATAGCCTTCTTATGTGTGGGATTTCCTTAGCATAGTTTCAGAAAGGTGCAAACGTATTTGTCAGAAGTGATTATTTGTTTAATTATGCCAGAGAATGCTGGTAAGCTTTTGGATTTTCTAACTTAGAAAAAGGCCAGTGCAATTTTTTTCATTATTTTCATAACTCCAGCTATAATCAACTGTAATTTTTCAGACATATGTTTCCATTTTATTTTGTGTTGGCAAAGCCTTTGAATGCAGTCCCCAGTGCTTACCTTAACTACACCTCGCAGAGGTTGTAAATACACCTCTCCTCAGCTGCATTGCAGCTACAGACAGCGTCTGGCAGCAGGCTGGGATGGGCAAATGACCTCAAAATCCTGAGGGCCTATAGCAGCGGTGTTCCACATTATTGATAGTAGCAGAGATATTGACAGTCTGTGCTTGGAAGGAAAATAGGAGTTTGATATGACATATTGTGTGTCTCAGCAAGACTCATAAATAATTTTGACAAGTTTTTGTATGCATGGGAAAGTCCTTGATTCAGCCTCCCATAAAAATAAACTTCTATTATGGAATGTATTTGTCAAGTGGCTGTGTGATGGATGGAGCTGCGTTTACCCCTTGGCAGTTCGATGAGTTTTAGATGCACAGCTTACCAGAGAGGATTTACGGGCAGTACAGAAATAATTATTCAGTATGAAATACATAATTCCTGTACCTGAATTTTCATTTTTTATTATATTTCGTTTCTGTTGCATTTCTGGTCTTTAAGACAAAAGGCTTTGCCATTTTACTTGGAGCTGTTGTATGTCTGTAGTTTCTGTTCGAAGAAACTAATTCAAGTCTTTTCCCAAACTTGGCTTGTGTTTTGTTAATTGAATGGGAGCTTTTAATAAACTGGGCAAAAGCAGAGAAGTTTATATTTAAAATGAATATTTTTAACAATAAAAACTCTCTTGAAAGGATTTCTTGAACTTCTGAAAGGAAAAAGTATTTAAGTATCAGATGAAATTTAGTTTATTTCTTGTGCTAGCTTTTGCTAGTATTGCCCTCTTTCTCTCTCTCTTTTTTTTTAATAGGTAGTAAGTTCCCATGAAGAGGTCACATCTTTGTGATATGCTTTCTGATATGGGACCAAGACCACTTTACACATTTGTTGCATGCTTCCTTACAGCTCATCCTGCAAGGCCACCCTTCCACTGTTTCTCTTGCTTGTTGGTTTGTTTTTTTTACAGTAGTCTTTGTTTCCTGTCAGGGCTGCCTTTATATTTCCTCTTGCCTCTGTCATTTCTGTCTGTTCATTCCTTATTCCTTTCATCTGTTTTGTTTTTACTCTCTTAAATTTTTCTTTAAACTTGCTCTCATTTGTTTTCCTTTTCCTATCCTCCTGATTCCCTGCTGTTTACAGCTCTAACAGCCTTTCTCCTTTACCTTCTTCCCATGTGTCCAGTCCACTTCTTACCTTTTTTCCTCTTTGTTCTCACCATCTTCTCATATTCTGGTTTATTTTTACGGTGTTGCTATATGACTTTCTTTACTTTTTAGCCTCTGCCCTCTCTATTCTTTACCGTTCCCAACAGTCATGTTTCCTTCCCCTGTTTGCAACTTCTGATCATGACCTTCTGACAGATACCCAGTTGTTTAGTGTTTCTAATTGGTAGTCTGCTTGGCTTCCCACACATAATATGAAACTTCCCAAAGTTCTGAACATGGCACTTTTTTAGTCATTATCCAATTTTGGATAGTTCCCATATCCATGCTTGAGAAATCCCACTGTCCTTTCTCCCCAGGAAGAATGTGTAAACAAAGATTTCTGTTGTAAAAGACTTAAAAGGTTAACAATTTTGAAAATAATTTTTAGCATATAGTATGAATCAGGTTAAGAGATCCTGGTCATCATAGGTGGGAGTTATTGTTAATACAGGAAGTTTAAAGAAATAACAAACTATTTTTAAAAGTAGAGTATTTTTAAGACCTCATGGTATTTACCATAGCCTGTAGATATGGTGAATTAGAATTCCTGTTCTCATTAAAACAGATATGGAGATTTGTGTAGTGCAATTTTAATTTGAAAAAAAAAGTGCCTGCTCAAACAAGATGGTATGTGAATCCTTACAACTAGCACCTGGATTCTAAAAACTGGTCACAATTTGAGTTGTGCTAACCTCATATGTGCTTGCACCTGGCTCAGCTCTCACACACATTCACATGCTTGGATTTGAGGGGCTCTCCCATCAGCTTCTGGCTCTCCAGGAGCACGTGATCTGTAGTGCCTCCTCTGGTCTGTGTGCCCCAGGTGGACCTCTCAAATAGCCTTCAGCATCTCGGGTGCCACTGGGTACTCAGATGTGGGAAGCGAAGCCAATTCACGATTGTTTGTCCACATGCAAAATAATGTTGCATGTTTCTTCTAATATATTAGGTTTCATCTGAAGTTAGGAGAAGGGAATCAGTGCAGTATCATTTGGACTAAGTCAGTAAAGCTTTGGAGAAGACCTAAATAGCAGGTGCCTGCAATCAGTTAAATCCTCTGACTATGTGCCAGTCTCCCAGACACACAATAGCATACGGGGCATCCTGTGATTTTGAATCATTATCTCCTACTACAAATTGTCTGAAAAAAGCGTATTTTATTTATTTATCTGTTTTCTAATCTTGTTTGTTCCCGGACAGTTCCTGCCGAGCTAAACTGCATTGCTGCTATTGCATATCTAGATAACACCGGTAAAATAGCAAGGACTTGTCTGCTACAGCTAAATATGCCACTGCAAAATCCTACCAGAGGTGAAAGGCAATTGTGAATTATATTAGCACACATGTCCGCATTTATGCCGTGTTGTCTTGCATAGGTCAGGGCGTCCGTGCTGCAGATCGGGGAGCTAGAACAGCAATCATTGCCCAGACTCTTCCCATCTCTACTGGGGAGCACATCTACTGAAGGGAAGGAAATTTGTAATCAGTTAGATTGAGCCCATAATTGATAGAATCTCCTTCTTCTTTAAAATGAAATCCCATAAGGCTATTTTAAATAGTTGCTAAGTTTATTGAGTTATTGCTATTTGCTCCATGACAGCTGAAGGTCTGTCTGTACTTCCATTATAAACTTCCTTAATAGGAAAGAATTTATGACCTAGCTATTAAAAACGTTCTTGGCCTAAATCTTACTTAAGAAATTCTCATCCAGAAGCAAAAAAACACTTTTGTAATGCTTTTCAATTTTTTTTTTTTTTTTCTGCAGTCCATTTCTCTGGAATTTTTGTGCTAACACAGGAAAAGTAGTATTTTATAGTTTTACCTACTTTCTCTGGATGTCTTGGGAGGAAAAAGCAGTTAACTTTAAAAGATGAAGTAAATGTGCACTAAAGGGTTGGGTTTTGTTTTATTTTGGGGGCTTTGGGATTTGGGGGACTGGAGGAGGGAGGAAGACTGCTGCTGCCTGTTAGAGTATGTATTTATGAATGTCTTACAACCTTTCTTTCTTCATCTTCCCATTTCTACTCCTCTCCCCTTCCCCAAACCTGCTGCTTCATTTGCAGAATTCTTTGAAAAATACTTTTATTATGCATTCTCATAGAGCTCTGCATTAACAGCGTTGTATTAACATGACACTTTCTAATAAGTATCAAGCAGTTACTCAGTGCACAGTGGTGTGTCACGGATTTCTATTACTAATATCTTCAGGCAACTTCTTTTTAGTCCATGTTGTGCTTTAAGGATCTGTCAAAGTGCACTTCAGTGCACCTAAAAAAATCCTCAAAATAGAACATGGATTGGAATTGAGGGGCCTGGAAGCAAACTGGAGGGGACAATAAGAGCTTAGTTAAAGTCCTGTTTTTCTCTAGTCCCACTTGCTTTTATATGCCAACTTTAAAAAGTTGAACAGCAATTAAATACTGTGGCTTGCTACAGCAGTGTAGTAGTCTCAGTGGAAGAAATAGTATCGACAAATCTGAGAGCTAAGATTGTTCATTGTTTCTGAACTTACGTGCTTGTACTCATCTGGTACCCAGACTTCAGAGGGTGAAAGTGGAAGTGTTCTTGCTAGTCAGCTATCTGCATATATGCAAGATGTTACTTTTATTCAACAAAAGCAGTATATGATTGTATTGAATGGAGATGCAGGATAGTAGTTTCTAAGCAGTGGCCCTGTTGCTGACTAGCTTTTGGTTTTCATTTACTCCTTCTCTTATAAGGATGTAAGAAAGAACAAAAGCATAGAATTTTACCTGCTTGCTTTCTTCTTTTTCTTGTAAAAATGTAACAAGGGTAACAATGATGGTCACTTCTAAAGACACAATAATTTTAAATGTTTTTCTATAATGAAAGAGTTTGTAGAGGACAGTAGATATAGATTCTTGTCAAAAAAAACCAAACCAAAACCCGGTGCTTGCTGTGGAACCTGTTTATAATTTTAGACACAAATGAAGATACTTTCTTGGCACCTAATTTGGCATATACGGCCAAAATTCTGTGCAAGAATATACTGTTGCTGAGCTGTGTGGTAGTAGGTGCCCCCGTAGACAGTTTTGTGGAGAAAAGATCATCAGAGTTAAGGCTCGGGATCATTCTGTAGACATGTGGCCTGTATTGTTTCCCTTAAGCAAACATCATCTGATGTAGTGGCTCAATATAAGGAGATTTCTAGCTTGCATGTTTCAGAGGAAAAACCCTCAAAAATGAGGTATTAGTGTGATGGGTAGTGTGATATCTGACTCAATTTCAAGAGAATCCAAAAGACAACTGGGCGAACTGATCATGCTCACCACAATGAGACTCTGATAGCCAGTGATTATAGTTATTCATCATGTGTGTGCCTATGTATGTATAATAATTACTATAGCATTTACCGTAATTTAAGGATATACATGTGGTCAAAAGTAGCTGTTTCACTTGTGACTGAAGTATATAAGTAAAGGGAGGATATGTCATTTACTAATATGTACTCAAAACAGAAATCCATTTCTTTTTTAGGGAGTAGATCTGTTGAAATGTGACAGGGGAGCAGGCTACTTATTAATAGGAGAAAGTCAAAGTGCATATAAAGAGATGATTAATGTCTTGGTTATATTTTATTAAGCTTCCTATATATTTGGCCACATTTACCTTATGGAAAGTCCCTCTAGATTGTTTGGTTATTCCAGTGGCATGTGGAAAAACAGTCCCTGAAGAATGCCACTGTGTAAGAGGTGTCCTCACTTTTGCGAGCACCCACGTGCTAGACTGTGCTGTGTTTCAGTCGAGGAGCAATAGGTTACAGTCAAAGGGCACTTCCTTCCCAACTTACCTGCAATACTGCAGTATAATTTACAAAGGTAGTCACTGACTCTATTTTTTTCTGTGGTAAATACAGTAAAAGAGGTAGAGGGATTCTGGCCTGCTTTGTTCATGAATGGTTTGAAATCGTGTGTGGAACTAAAGGTGCTAAATTCTTCAGCAAGCAAAAGCTTTGAGCAATTTTTTTTTTTCCCAAATACACCTAGGAATCTGCATCTAAGTAGTATAAAATACAGTTTACTGTAATTTTCTCTTCAAGCCGTAAGTTATGCCCTGGAGGTTTGTTTTAAGTTTCATAGGCTTTGCTAGTATCAGCTGGGTAGACTGACCGGTGGACATGGCTTGTGAGTGATTCCACACAGTGAAGCTTCTAACAGGAAGGCCTTTTACCTTAGTTAGGTGCTGTTTGCACCATCTCCACTAAAGAAGAGTTTAGACCCTTATTTCAAAACTTGTGAACATTTTTAGGTATCTATATTGATATACAGATTCCTTCAAGCCCCTTCTTTTCATTCAAGGTCCAATTTACCTCTACCAGCTACAGTTTGGAGGTAAGAAAAATCATGAAATTGTCTTCTGTCGAAAAAAAAATGTTGTTATTAGAGACTAAGACAGAAAAATACTAACTTTGTAAAATTGTGATTTTGTTATGAACCAGAACCCTAGGCCTGAGTGACAGTTCAAAAGATTTCAGATTTATTGTTGTATGAAGCTCAGCCCTAACCATGCCCAAGTCAGAATGTGGACTCCAGCCCAGCTTTGCCTAAAGAGATACAGCCTTGAATTTGCGTACTCCAAACGATTTATTTGCTTTCTGTATTTTTCCATTTTCCTTCAGCCAAGCTCAGGAAGACCAAATTTGTCTTTCTTAATATCATGTCTAACATAAAAATCTAGAAAATCACCATAAAAAAAAAAAAAGAAAGAAAATGACTCAAGCAACTTCGTGTACCTTCTTTAGACTCCAGACAAAAGAGCAAAAAGACCATAAACTTATTCTTTACCCTGAAGCTGAGTTTATTTGAGTATAATGTGCTATCATGTTATCAGCATTAAACTTAAAAACAAACCCAGGTAAAAGTTAAAGTTCTTGAGTTTGCAGCAGGCGGTTCACGCTGTTGCTTGGGTCTGCAGTTTAATAGTATACATGTAAATGTTGGCATAAGAATTTCCAATCCCTAAGGATATTTCCAATTAAGGTGAAGGAAAGAAGAAAATCATTGACATGAATGAGATCATAAGTGAATCGGAAATCAAATCCTGAGATTAATGGAACTGAAGAGACTAAATTTGAATTTTAGCAACTATTAATACTGACTGAGACTTTCTTCAAAGCCACATTTCTCTAGGGTAGCTTAGAGTGGGCCAGACTGAGTTGTGTTCAAACACTGAATTCTATCTTACTCAAGTTGTTCTTTTGACTTAAGAAGGGCTAATTCGAAGTTATGGTACTGCTGGTTGTGAGTATCATAAACCCTTGTTGTGAACTCTGTTTATTCAATATTTGAGACTGGACAACGCCCTCAGACACATGGTGTGAACTGTGGGGTTGTCACATGCAGGGACAGGAGTTGGACTCAATGATCCTTGGGGGTCCCTTCCAACTCAGGACATTCTATGATTCTGTTTTTCTATATTGATGACTGAAGGGTAAAATCTTCATGGTAGAATATTTTGTCACCTGTCTTTTCTCTCAATTCCCACCTCTGAAGAGACACTAAAATTTCAAGAGGGTTTATTTTTTTCCCCTTTCGTCCCATGCTTTCTTCTGTTTCTCCTCTTTTTCTGAAAGCATGATTTATTTATTTGTGTGAGACTGTGTGTAAAAGGATTACCTTGTTAATTGTTTTTTTATAGTGCAGTTAAAAAAATCTTATGCTTAAATAGGTTCTAATGTTTTAGCTTTGAAAGTTGCTATATTTACTGCCATAATAGAGACAGTCATTTTATTAAGATTTTTTCCTGTGGAAAAAAAATCCGTTGTACATTTTTTTCAATGCATTCCCTGTACAACAGTCTCAATTTTGTGCATTTTCTAACCTCTAATGCTCTGAATACCTGTTCAATCCTGTGTTATAATGTATGAACATAATTACTGATGTTGTGATACAGGAAGAGTTTAGTTGTTTTGTTGGATTATTTTTTTGGTTTTGTTTTTGGCAGTGTCATGATTGTTATTAATTATATTTCAATAACACAAAATTTTATACAAAAAACTGTGCTTTATAAAAGACTTCAGAGCTTTATTAGTTTGACTATGGAGTCTGTGGAGAGGTGAATTTTAGTCAGTCAGCTCTCTATTTTCTTACTTTTTTTTGCACTTTCAAATGTGCGCATAATTTTAACAGTGCATGGTGTATATGTGCCAAATTCCAACATCCTGCTGCATCTGAATTATGTTTTGATTTTGGAGGGGTTTTTTACAACACAGGTTTTCTATTTTTCTTTCAATTTCACATGATGCGAAAGTAGCTGGCATGGATTTTCTCAGACTCTCCAGAGAGCACCATCAGGCAGGAACCAGTCATGGAAAATCTCAGCCAACATGAAGAAAAAAAAAATTGAGAAAAAGAAAACAGGTTATAATTTAAACCAGACTATCAAGTGTCTTGACAAACAGACAGTAGGTTGTAGTATAACAGTTTGTTCAGGAGCCAGATGGTAAGAAAACCTTTTCATGCCATGTGATGGGCACATCTTCCCAAGCCAAACAGAATTCTCGTGTAGATTACAGTTTTGATAGCCAGATT
Organism: Patagioenas fasciata; assembly: GCF_037038585.1. Lineage (NCBI taxonomy): Eukaryota > Metazoa > Chordata > Aves > Columbiformes > Columbidae > Patagioenas > Patagioenas fasciata. Next base: position 62,585,469 of record NC_092521.1, read on the forward strand.
TCAGTCTTCTCTTAAGCTTTGTATCACTTTTATGAAAACCTTAAGTGACTAATTTATTAAGCAAGATTTTTTTAAAAAATGGCAGAGGGGAACACAAAAGGCAATGTGTTTTTCACCAGCAGTGATGGTCTGGGATGCAGTGCCCTATAAAGCATCATGCACTTAAGTTACGTGTACCACTGCTAGATAAGTAGAAGATAAGCGTAAAAGAGGAAAGAAATTCAGACCAGTCCTTCAGATGCACAGGAGCTCTTGCATTCCATCTTGGTTTGTTTCATTCCCTTTTTGAAACTATCTTCTCTCTACAGTTCACTTCATTCTGGAGGTGACCTGTTTCTCTTTTCCTTTACTTCAGTTTCTACTGAAGTATCAGAACTATCTCCTCACTGTACAGTGATGTTGATTGGTTGTGCTTATTTTAACCTTCATCTCTCCTTTCTCCACCCTCTCCTTTTGCCTTTTTATTCTTCATGATTGTACAATCTACAATGGATAGCTAAGTTGGTGTAAACCTAATTTAAAGCAAGTTAAGTGCACCTGTGTCCTAGGAGTAGTTCTATTGCAACTAGATGTATTTCATTGTAACTAGGTGACTTGTAGTATAAAGCTAGCTGATAGAGACGAGACATTGGAGCCACTGGGAGAGAGATGGCAGTGATGGAAGGACAAGCAATATGTAAAATGTGCAGGGAGGAGAGTAAGAGCAACACAGAGATTGTGCCAGAAGTGCTTCCCAGTAAGGTCTTGTGCTCCTTGTACCAATATATCCTGGTTTTGTCAGCATTTCTGTGTCAGCTCTGAGCATGTGAGAACCGGGTGATCATGGTCTTTTCCTTGTGACTTTGCACCTTCCACCAAGGAAAACTCTGGCACAGTAAAGAGACCCTTCCAGATACTCTAATGAAGCTTTCAGAGTCACTTGTATTTTACTGAAGGTTAGCATTTTATCATTTGTGTGTGAATTCAGATGTATTTTCCAAAACCATACAGTAGGTGGATAGAGCAAGTCATTTCTGGGGGTTCCATGCTCACGTGGAAGTACAATGTTTCTTCCAATTATGCTTGGGAACTGCTGCATTGTGGTGCTCTGCTGTTGCAGCAGACACATTGAGAAATTGCTTGTAAATTAATAACAAGAAACTAAAAAACCCCAAAATATTATGCAGAGAGGAGAATTAGCTCAAGTTATTACGAGTGGTGCATTTTCAGTACAGCACACTGGCTGTGGTTGACTACCAATGCAGTCTTGTATTTTGAATAACTGATTCCTTATTTTACGGTATTTCATGTAAAATAAATGCTTCATTCAACATAGAATTTATATTTTCATTTACCAACATATACCAGCTACTGTTTGGAACAATAAAATTTGAATAGTAAAGGAAAAATAAAAGAGCTCACATACATTGACAATAATTTGAGTTCTCAAATCATGAGTTTTGGGGAGGCACTTCATTTCTCTGTGTTTGCTGTTCTTCAGAGCTGAAGATTCATATACTTCTTCTGTGCTGTAAGTCTACATATGAGCTGGGATACATTTTAAATTGTTGATTTAAAAAGAAAATTTGATTTAATAGCATGTCGGTAATTTTAGGCAAGTTTGTTTTGTGCATGTTCGTATAAATGTCACGGGAAGAGGGCACGCACATGGCTTACATTTCAAAGTAGATACTTGCATTTACCTATTAATTTATTTTGAAAAGCTGTTATGCTCCTTCTTATCCTCGAAGAATGTGGGGAAGAATTTGAGCTGCAGCCTTAGTAGTCTATTCTCATATCCATTTCTTTTTGTCTCTTACACCTCCTCCCTTCAAGGAAAATATTAAGCAAATTGGTTTTCGGATACAAATTTTTACTTTAGCTTGTTTTCCTCATCCACTCGTCCTTTCCCTCTCCCTTCAAAAGCAAGTCCAAAGAGAAAGTTGGAGTAGTAGTTCGTATTTTATGCTCTCTATATGCTTTATCCTGTGTATCAAAGAGACTTTGTTCTTTGGGCACCGAAGCAAGTCGTACTGTACAATATTAAGTGAGTAGAACTTGGGCTTAAAGTGGAATAACCCAAAAATCTGTTCCTTTATGAGCAGTTTTTCTTTTTGTTGTTTGAAGCACATAAAATTGCAGTATATGAATTTATTAAGTTTTGTTAATGTTCTCACCAGTTACTCAGAAAATTACTAAACACTATTTCGTTTGTGTTTTCTTTGGTTCTCGTTGACTGATTTTCGTTAAAGTTTCAAATACCACAATCGTCATTTGTTCACATATTTTAACATTAGAAAGTCAAACTTACAGCTGCAACAGTAATTTCCATCCCTTACTTGCAAATAATTCTTCCTCTCTAAAATAGATTCAGAAGCTTGAATTTGTACCTCCTAAATTTCCAGGCCTTGGAATTTGCACCTGCATCCAAATTTCACAAATGACACCAATTTCCATTATAGGCTAAAATCAGGAGGCAAAAAAATTGCTCTATTTAGCCATTAGCTGATTGCTCATTTCAGTCCAAGTTCTGTGTTTGGAGCTCATCCTAGATCAAAAGGGTTTGTACAGTTTACTTGTAAATATGAACAGGAAAATATTTCTCCAGTGCCCTTCCAGCTATTGAGTCCTGTCATCTTCAAAATAAGTAATACAAGATTATTTTAGAAATGATAAAAATGCTTAGCTTGTAGTCCCAACCACACACCCCCGCACAGTTTCCCAAAACTGATGAATCTTTTTAGCAGCCTAATCAAAGGTTGGGTTTGTTTGGTGGGAGGATGGTTTTGTTGTTTTTTGTTTGTTTTCCTTCTGTTTTACCTATCAATGAAATGTAATCCTCCCCTGCCTCATGGCACAGGCAGTGGTCACAGAGTGAATACACATCAGAGCTAAGAACTACTCGAGCTGCTTCTTTCAGTCTCTTGCGCCAAGCAAGGCGGCAAAGGTTTATCTTGGCAACGTAATTGATGGAAGCGATTTTTTTTTTAATCCAGATTGTAATGTAAGTATATGGTATTTAATATGTGTTCTTCGTGTTGCTGTTCAGATTCGTGGTGGTCTTTCAAATTATGTTTACGTGAATCTTTGAAAGAGCAAAAAATCATGGACTTTTAAAATAGAAATATTAGGCAATAAATAGTATAGCTGAAAAATCAATAATAAAGTGTAGGTGGCTTTTACTGCTAATTTAATTAAGTGTATCATGTGTAAAATTGCATTTAGACATACAGGTAGAGCTGCTTACCCTTATTGAAATGTAGCTCTCATATACCATTTGAAAACAAGCTGACATGTAGCTTGCTATAAAAAATGAAATATTCTAAGATATCCAATATATCTGTGAATAAATGAGATGTGCAGAAGTAAAAAGGGAAAAAACAACTTCAAGTTGTCTAAAGAATTACATGAAGATAATAGAGAGTTTTGGAGTTTTTTTTCTTTATTGATTATTCCCAGAACTTAAGGTTTCACAGTTAGATTGACAACTGAGTTATTTGCCCATACCTAGTGACTGACAACAGATAATGGAAAGGCTTTTACCATGATATAACAGCAGAGAATAATTTCTAATTTACTACTATAGTTCTCATCAAAAGTACCCCAGCAAAAACAGTAGATTTATCACTTCAATTACTGGAATTTCACATTTAGTTTAAAGAGACATGTTTCTATAATGTGACAGGCTTTACAGATCCTGAACTTCTTCAGACACTTCAGCTATCAGAGTAATCAGGAAAAGATATAAATGAAAGCAATTGTTTTAGTTTTATAACTTTCAGTGCTGTCTACTGGCAAGAAACGAAACAGGCCATAAACTGATGCTCTTTGCCAAGTCTATAAAAGGAAAAAGAGACATTCCATATCACAGTCTTTTCACTTTTTTAAAACAACTGTCTCATACTGGATGGGAGTAACATTAAAGTAGTATTCAATTAATACCTGCAAATTAACTTTTATATGTCTATTTTTTTAAATTAGCCACCTAGCGATAGTAAAATGTTATTTACCTCAAAATATGTTGAGTATATTTTTAATACATTTATTCATATCACTTCTATCCAGCTTGCATGCCTCAAGCTATGAGAGGAAACCAAAAGATTTTTAAAAGACCAACATAAAAAATAAACAGTCAATAACCGTAGGCTTCTGTGCCCTAAAAACAAGTCTATGTGAATGATTTTAGAGCTGATTTTAAATATTCAAACAGGTAATATTTTCTGCTTTGAGGGAAGATGAATTGTTCCCTGCTTTTTCTTGAGGAGAATGCCTACAATTTCTATAATTCACCCACTTTGTTGTTCTCAGCTTGGGAAATAGCAAGTGCTACTTGTAAACTGGGGACCCTGGGACACTTCTCAGGTCCCAGACATAAATACCCGTGATGTGCCCCAGCATCCTGTCAGGGAACATCTGGCCACAGTCGTGCTCCCATGCGCCCCTTTTCTTCTGCTTCCTGGGGTGCATTAGTCTCTTGTGCAAAGGCAGCCTTGGAGCTGAACAGGGATTTGGGATACTACCTAAAGCGGGCCCCAGGTCAGAGCACCGAGGACCAAAATGCTGGTGTGGCATTGTGTGCTGTGGCACCCTCCTGACGGTCAGCTTAAATGCAGTAGAAATATATATATCTATATCTTTCTGGAGTACTGTGCTGTACTTCTTACAGCAAGATAAATCAGTGCAGCACAGGAGGTCTGAGCTATCTCTAGGTTCACTTCAGGAGATTTGGATCTGTCTCCAGATAAACAGCCTTTATCCTCACATTATGCTCATGCACACAGATGTACCAGTTCTCCCAGAAATTTCCCTTTTGCAGACAAGCCTTGGCAATCCCTCCCATTTCTCATTAAATAAGAGGCATTGAAGGAATCTTTTATAAAAGAACACTACCAGAGAAGGTCTGCACGTTTTCATGTAGGATGCCTAGTTCTTCTGCAAACAGAATCATTACTGTTAAGTACAGTCTTAGTCAGAGGTGTTCCTGTCTCCTTGCCGACCAGGAGCAGGAGCTCAGGACTAAGAATCAAACCCATAATTTAATTAATTCTGAGTACAGCCTACAGGAGGCTCTCACTGGTGTGGTAGGTCAGGTGTGCTCCATTACATTACCCCCACAAAGGTGCTGGCGTAGCAAAGGACCATAATAAAACCTCACCAACTAGCCAAAGTGGTGGGGATTTTAACACAGCTCTTGCAGAATTCAGAAGTAAGTTCACACAATTATGATATTTGATATAAATACAGTGCCATCGCACGTGGGGCCTCTGAAACTGGTCTGACGATTGCTAGAGCGTAGCTTGTACCACAGAGTGTGCATTTACTTGAAAAAGAGGAGTTTATCTTTTGTATCGTATGTGAAAAAGTGTGCTTATTTGGGATTTGCTGTAGAAGTAGAGCACCCAAGTAGTTAAGCCAGCCCTACAATTTTATTGCCTGTTACAGTTGAATTTTCAAGAAAGGCTGTGATTTAGATCACAGAAAGGAAGTATCTAAATGCTATATAGGGTGTCAAACGTACGTAAGTGATTGAGCACATCTGTTTATGAGGTACAATACTTGAGCGATAATGTTTATGAGGAGTTCTATTAGGGTGAATAACGTAGCTGCAGGTTAAAAGACTGTTTGGATTACTTTTATATCCATTGATTTAAAGTAGATCTTATTATAATAGATTGGTCGCACATTCCAGTATTTTTTTATTTTTGTTTATTTACTCGTACAGAGGCCAGAGAGGAGGTTTTCATTACTTCTGTGCCAATGAAGTTCTAACCTCTCAACCTTAAGAAAGCAAAGTAAGGGACTGTAAAATCCCAAGATGACATCCCCAAATGAACCTGCAGCTCTTCATTGATTTATATAGATTCTTCCTCTCAAAATTGAAGGTAGCGGTGTTTTGGCACCTGATTAGCATTTTATTTATAATATTCATAAAGTAGTAGTTCAGACAGTTTAGCAGCAGAAGTGCTAAGCTTCAGTTAAGTTCAGGATAAGTGTTTTCTTAACAGAATTTTTTCAAATAATTTAATCTCACAGTCATGTAGAATGGCAGATGTTTGCAAATCTTAGTGTAAAACTGATTGAAATATTTTAAGAAAACTGAAATAATGTCAGTGGCAAAATTTATTTTACCAAGTGCAGATGTAAGACATCAAGTTCTCAGACTGATGGCAGAATTAACAAAAAACACCATCTGGTTCAATAATTATCTGAAAATACCCATATTCTTGGATTTGTTTTAATACCACTTAGTTCCCAGCTTTATTTTATCTGTGTTTGCACACCAATGAGACTAGATTGTGCAAAATGTAGACTACTTCCATCTGATCATTTTTAAGAAACAATGTGTTTTTGCATGAATAATGAATCTTTGAATTGTTACTAAACAAGCAAATTATTTGCGTATGTGTCACATCGGTTATCAAGTTTGCACATGTGACAGCTTCAACAGCCGTCACATAAAATGCATAGAGCTTGTAACCATATGTTTTTGCTTGACAAAAAGCTAAAACTCAAGATCAATTTTCAATATGGAATGCACAAATTAACACTTTAAAATGCACCACAATATGTACGGCTTGGCAAAATTTGCAGAAATAGCACGTTTCTAGATATTAACTGATATCTTTGGATTCGACCTTAAGGTATTCAATCATTTTGATTAAAAGACTGATTTCTCATAAAACCGCAGTCTGTTGGAGGTGCAAAGCCAATGACATTTGAGCATTCATATATTTTCATAAACTTTGAACAATGTCAGTGAGACACCTCTTCAATCTTGGCCACACAACAGCAGGGTATTCAATCTTTCTTTAGCTTAAGACAGAAAATTTGAATATCAGCATAGGGTTATTAATGTGACAGTTCACATGGTGTGCACCATGTTGATTCTTAAAAAGCAGATCTGTGGAATGTATAGAGCACTCTGCTTTGCACTCTTGCTGGTAAAAATCCAACAGAAAGACTTGAAAAGCATTTTTATAGCTTGATCGTTGCACTTTTTAGTAGTAAAGCAGGAAGAAAATAGACTACGGTTTTACACCTTGAAAGTTACTGGTATTATTTCTATCGCTATATCATCTGTTGTGTTTAATATGAAAAGTGTACAACACAGATCTCGTAGCGTATTATTCGACTATTTTTGTTTGTAAGAAATAGCATTAGCAAGTGACTAAACAGCCATGCAGTTAAATATTTTAGTTACTCCACCTCCCCCTTTTTCTTGGCTGAATTAATGTCTGTCAGAATTTATAGCATTCCAAATAAATAAATAGGCCCGCCCACACTTATTTCTTTAAATTCAGATTTTTGAGTAATGTAATGTTGCTTAATGTAAGCATGTCACTTTACATTACATCATGTTGTAGGTCAGATGCAATGCAACTTTTTATGATGCATTGTAAATGACAAAACATGCCGCAATATGTGATATATATTGGTACGTGCCCCTGATAACATCGCTTTTTCTTTAGAGTGTTGTCGCCTGAGCAGCTTGGGAGAAACCAGATGGGCTGCGAGGGGAAGATGAGCAATTCTGTCTTGCCCAAACTGCAAATGTGACAACACACTGTTAAGACAGGCGACAGTGAGGTGCATGTGTTAATATAAGACAAGGCACCCGCAGATGTCCCAAAGTTTTCATTTAAAAAGCCCTGCTAAACAAACAAAACCCAGAATCTCATCCTATTTCAGTGATGGTGGGAAGATCCGCAATTACTGTTGTGCAAGGCCGGTGAGGGGGTAGAAGTCTGGTTGGTTTCAGATCCGTGGCTGCCTACTAAGAAATACCGATTATTCCTGTTCAGGAAGAAACAGGGATTGTGTTTTACAATTCAGCATTCCAGTTCCCTCAGCAATTCCAGATTTACTGTAATAATGTAGGATGTTGAAACCTGTTACAATCCTCCAGCGCATCCAGAAGCCTTTGCTCTCCGCTGAAAATGAGCCGTAGCTGAGGTGAAACTTGTAGGATTTTCAATAGGGAGCTACATTACATGACTAATGTCATTTTCAGTTTAAACTGTAGGGGAAACCCAGATAAGCATAATGTAACTAAAAAATATTGGAATTTTACCAGGACGTCCTTATTTTTGGAAAATGTGCTACAGGAATCTGCCAAAAGTGTCTCATCTGAAAAATTGCACAGCATTTCCACCTGCATGGTGCCCCACAGTGATAGCAACAAATGTAGCAAAAAGTCAAGATTCATAATGGCTTGAAATGTCCTAGTTTGGGGAATAAAAGGCCTTTATTCCACAGCATTGTGACCGTGTGTGTGACTTGTTCAACATTCTGCTTTCCCTACTATTAGTTTACTCTCATTGTGTCTGTAGATGGTGAGCCCTTTCGGTGGGTCACCTCCCTCCGCTCCTGTGTTTGTACAGGGCCTGGCACAATACCCCTAAGAACAATTACAATATATAAATTGTACATAAAACAGTACTAATACTGTTTGCTGCTATGCGGAGGTAACTTCTCGTTGCTGACTCAGAGGCCAAAGCAGCATGAAGAGACTCATCACTAACTTTTCTGTGCACCTGAACCTCCTCTGAATGACCAATTCCCCTCTCCCAGCTCCACCTGCCTGTGATTAATGATGTTGTGGGCATCATCTTAGACCCTCAGGGTGATATCTTAGACCCCCAGAGCAATTTGTGGTGCTGGTTTCAACCAGTGTTACCCAATCATGTATTTGGATGTGTGTTTATTTCTTAATGGAGTACATACCATTTTATTGTTGTGAGGTTGGACGGACTGAATTTTTCACAAATGGAAAGATTGCACACAGTTACCTAAATTAAAAATAAAAAAGTAGTAAATTACAACCAGAAGCCTATACAAAAAAGATCGTGTGTGTTTGGAGGGGTATGGCTATGTATTTTTTCCCACAAAATTACCCGAATTTTCTTTCCGTTTGGTTTTCAGCCTTACTCCATATCATTAGAACACTTTACTTTTTTCTATACCTTCTCCTGCCTGTGTAGTTGAACAAGTTTTTCAGGAAAGTTTTTTTGGGAATTTTGAGTTCGGTTCATTTGGTGTACTGGTTAAAAATACCTTAACTTGAAGAAGAAAGGCTGTTGGTTTATGTTTTTGAGGTCTATATTGAAGCCTTCTAGCAGTGAAGGGTTTTCTTTCTTTTTCCCTGTGCTTCTAAGGAGGATGTCGCTATATAATGAAAGAATCTACAGGACAAAATCTTTCCTATTTTAACACAGATACCATGTCACTGCCTCTCCTCTACTTGTGCGATTGTGTTGAAAGCTGTATGAACGGCTGAGCTGTTTCGAAAGGCCATATTTTCATTCTGAGTAGAGAATAACTGTGGGAAGACTAAGAGCTTCTTGATGATGCTTCTTTTTCCACTAACTTTTCTTCTTCCTTATTCAGCTGCAGTAGAAATTGGGTGGGAATTGATAATCCTTTAGGAATGTAGCTTTTGACACTTATCTGGTGGATGATAATTAATGCATTCCAAGAGGATTATCATAGTGGACTGTAGTTATAAGAGAGTGACATTCCATTTACATGGAGTGAAACTTTAATATATGGTTGTCTCTACCATGTATTTTTAGGAGAAATCTTCCACCTTTCAGCTCCAGTCAATGTAGCTCCACCTAGTCCAGCTGTAATGGGAGCAATTGTAGGCACAGACAGTTTTTACCAGCATGTTACCAAGCCTGAAAAGCACAGAAAAACAAAATATTGTTATTAACACAGCATGCATTTAATTGTTTCTGAGAAATTCAGGATGAAACATTTTCTCCTTTTTGACTTCAAGAGGAGTAATGTTTGCAAAGAATTTGAAGTAGAGGATGAAGGCTGTGGGCAATGGGATTAATACAGATATTTGATTTTTATAAGCAGCATTTTTAATATAAACTCCACTGTAGTATCACAGTAGAATGAAAGTTTTGTAGACAAGTTACTCCAAACTGGACTATCTTTAAAAACTGTGTCGATTGCAAATCGCTATTTTCCTTCACTAAGAAAATCAATATTTTCATCATTTATGATAATACTTGTGGGTGAGGTTACCTGATCTGCTCTACTGTCTGTCAGGAGAATGTATGAGAAGTAAAGCAGCCACTTTTCCTGAAGTCAGCGGTATTTAGGAATAACTTGCGTGACCCATCATCATATGGGACTGGAATTTGTCCCCCTTCATGGGTCTGGGGAACATTTTGACTCAACTGAAATGGCCAGTTTCCTTCTGGTTTTGATTAGTTGGGTTGTGCAAAATTTTTTGTAATTTATTAGGAGATGCATGTTTTTGCATCTATTTAAAATAAAGGATCTTGAGGAGGATGATAGCTATAAATTATTGCCTTTACCTTCCAAGTGTAACAGAACACTGTATGGCAGCATCAAAAAGGCTTTTAGTGATGATATTGTACATTGCTGTACAATGGAGGTAGTTTTTATAAGCTAAGAATTACAGCCCACTGTGCCTCAAATGCAGAAAAGTAGGTCAACCTGGTAGTTTGGACTAGCTGATCTCCAGCAGTCCCTTCCAACCCCAACCGTTCTGTGATTCTGTGACTATACCTTTGCGTTTGTACTTCGCTCTCTTAAGTTACTCTTATGAAAGAAGTGTCATTAGCCACCAGCCGTTTGTCAGGATGGGCTTTGTTTTCTGTTTCACTGCGCTGACTTGTGCATTGCATCGCAGGTGCTGTATGGATGCCAACATGCTCACTGTACTAATCCATAGCAGCATCCCTCTCTTTCCAGCAAGAAAAACTTCTTTCTGATATTTCATGAATATGTTTGTTTGGTTCGGTATTTGGGTTTATTGCCTGTTCTTGTGGTTAACTGCCTTTTTGTATGAACTACTGCCAATCTGCAAAAAACCATGCTGAAAAATAAATCAAAGATGTCAGGCAATTCTCAAAACTACATGAATAGTTTCAGAATCAAAGTATTCTGTAAGGTATCCAAGTAGAGGTCACACTCCTCCAATGCATTCTGATGCACAGTAAAGATTACATAAATGTTAAATAAGAAGAATACCATCTTTAAAAATACATTGCATTTATATGGAAAACAAATATATGTCATTGAGTTGTAGATGCAGGAAATGGAAACAATTCATAGGATCCCCTAGTTGAACCCACATGAGATACAAGATTACTGAATGAAATAAGTTTTTTAGTGGTCTGTCCAGTCTTTGCAGTGAAAAACAAAGATCTATTTAAATTGAAATTTTAAATAGGTTCCAAAAGGAAGAAAATGTAAACATTTGTAAGAATGTAAACTCAACATTTATAAGAATCAGAAACTCCTTCTGAATGTCTTTGTGAAAAAAAATATAACACTGGAGATGATGAAGGGAAGTTGTATTTCAATCATTAAAAGCTTAATTTTCACCTCAGTAAATATATTTTTTTCAATGTGCTATTTCATAGAGCACAGTATGATCTTGTTTATATTTTGAATCTCACAAGTAAAGGTGGTTTTTTTTGTCTTAAAGTATCTGTTCAACAATATGTTAATAGTAACTCAGATCTCAGCTGACATATGTTGCAGTTTTTCCTTACAAATCAGTATGCCCACAATGAATTTACGCTTGTTGGCTGTATGATGGATGCAACCCTGGCATTTTAGACAGGGCCAGACTGGAAATTGTTGGGCACTCCACGGGAAATCTTTTGTACTGATTTCAGTGGGGTTTGCATTAGACCTGTAGAACTTTCTATGAAGGGCAGTTCCAAGGCCGTCTTCAAGACCAGACTTGCGTGCTGCACAGATTGCAAGCTCACAGTTGCTCTCTGAGGGACGACCAGAGCCCACCTTTATTTCTGGTGTGCTACCACAGGCCTGATGGATTAACACGTTACGGGGATGCCTGGCTAGGCCGTCCATGGGTGTTGTGGCAATTACCGGAGGAGCAGAGCAGACGTAAGTACCATGAGCACAGTGAATATGGGAGATATTTTCAAACTAAGAGGAATCCTGAAACAGATAAGTCAGCAAAAGTCTCCTTGACCTCCCATTATTTTTCACAGCAATATTATTCTTTCTTTTTACTTTGCCCTTGTTCATTACATCTCCATACTGTTGCCTTCTTTGCACTTCTAAGATCATCTTCTTTTTATCTGGCCCCATTGGAGGGTGCCATGACAATTTGATTGATGTTTCTTGGCCCCTCGCTTCTAAGAAATGAGGGTTTGCAGTATGCTGGCTTTTTGACAATGGGAAAATAGTCCTAGATAACTCTGCAGATCAGTGTAATAAAAGTAGTGTGGTACCTAAATGTTTAAAAATATTTCAGGTGAAAACTCAGTCTCATCATCACCATAATGATCCGTTCTCTCCTCTTCCAAAAAAAAGTAAACAAAAACCATTCATACATGTGCTACGTCTGGCTTGATTTCTTCTTCTCTTTCAGTTTTTTAGGTCCAAATAGTAGTAATGATTAATAATATAATGGCTCCGAGACACTTATTTCTTATCTCAAAAAGGGAGTAAGTAAATTTATTCTTTAACAAAAGGACATCAGTTTTAAAGTGTATAGGGAAAATGTATCAAAATATTAATTAGACTTTTCTTTTGTTTTGCTAGTTTGCATTAGACAGATGGAATTCTGATCTTTAACAGCATCATGACTCATGAAACTGCTTGTGTACTAAAATGCCATTATTAACACAACACTAGTTTTCAGCAGTTGGTAATTATTGGCATAATTAAACATTTATCAAGAAACAAGTATTTATCATTCATTAAACTTTCATTAAAAATCCATCTTAGCACAAGCTAGATTAGCCAGTGATTTTCAAGTGATAACTTCTTAACTTCTGGCAGGAATGCAGAGCATTTTGATAGCAAAGAAAGTATCTTATAATGCAACCTTACAAGATTTTTAAACAATTATAACATTTCAGGTTTAGGAATGTTATTTTTAAGCATTCTATAAGACCCGGACAAGAAAGTACTAGGATATTTTCTGTAGGGTTTACCAGGTTTGGCAGTTTTTAACAGTGTATTTGGGAAAACAAGATGCCCTTGGCCATGAAAATCCAGTGCTAAGTATGCTTCGTAACTGCATTTACATTACTTAAATTCCATGAAAGCTTAATATGTTTACATATATTGGGACATTGGCATTTACTTTTGTGAATGGACCATCTCATAAAATCTGCGTTATGATAATGCAAAAAGGACGGAATCTCAGAGCGGATGTTTGTACTTGGGAAATCTAGAAGAGCTGTCTGGTCCTGATATAGTATTTTCCAACACTTAATACTTCTTGTCCCTTAAGAGGAAAATATGTATGTTTTATTATTTAAAACAAGGAGAACCGTTAGATCTCTGAAAGATTTTGTGTTTATTTTGCAGAGTGGAGTACCAGACATTATCCCTGCTCTGTTCAGTTTTGACTGATTCTTTTAAATGGTATGAAGAAAGGTAAAGCATGTGAATTTCAACATGCAGGAAAATAAAGTTAGTCAGTGCCTTGTAGTTTGCTCTCATTCCAGTTTTCTTTCAAATCTTTTCTCCTTGGTTATTTGTTATTTTCCTCAGTTCTCATCTGCCATTCCCACTAACCCTTATTATCGCAGCAGCACTGGCTTACTTAATCTTGTAGCTACCGATTGGCTATTTTACCTCCCAGTCCTTTGTTTTCTCTCTTGCTTATAGGTATGGTAGGATAAATTACTTAACCCCTCCTACGCAGTCACCTTTTTGCAAGAGGTACCAATTTGGCAAGGTTAGTGTAAGTTTAAAATGTTCTAATGTGATTGTCTAGGTTGTGGTGGGGGAAAAAGACAATATTCAGCGAGAAAGACTGTCTCGGGAAGCTCCTTCACGTACATACGAGTGCTTCACATCTTAGCCCGTATTCAGCAACTTTGTTTGTGTTTTCTCTTGGGCAAAAAATTTACTGTATCAGTGCTTTTATGTCACAAGAATGAATTGAATTCGTACCCTTTAGTGCAAACAACAATAGACAGAGTGGTAACCTAGTGGAAAACAAATAGACGCCCCGTCCCTTTTGGGGATTCAGAGAGGTTCAGAAAGATGGAGCTGACGGTGGAGAGGTGGCAGATAAAAACAGGCCGAAGCAGGAAAGAATCCCGCGGTCATTTATTACCATGCCATCTTCATAGTGTTTGCTGAACCAAGGTGCAGAGTAATGATTCAGACAAATGATGTTAATAATAATAGCTGGCCCTTTGGCAAAAATGGAATACCTAGTATTGCAGCATGAGACCTAATCAGATTCTCCAAAACTTGCTTCAGACTGATAGAATTTTTTGTCATCAGGTTTTCCATCAATTGATTCTCCTTGGATACTGTATTTTTAAAGAAAGCAAAGTGATAAGCAATTATTTTCCATCAGAGAAAAAACAAACAGCAACAAGATTTTAAATATCATTATATTTGATGTATAGATTAAGGCTAGTTTTAGAACACTATTATTTCTAGGGGTTTGGGTGGAATTTGTTCTGTTAAAATTAAGAGTATATACAAGATCCGTCTAGCAATCATGGACTACATCACATTTAGAAACTTTCTGGAGTTCACTATCTTTTCATTTTCACCTAATCAACAAAGAATTCACCGTATTTCATGTAAGTGAATAGTAGCAAGTATGCTTTACAGTGTTTTTCATTGCACACAGAGTATCACCAGTAAAAGTGAGCTCCATGTGAAGCCTAGCTGTGGATTTTAAATAAGGGGTTGTTGTTAGTACTGCTGATCCAATTAATTGCTTTGATCTGTTGTTAGGTATTTGTACATAAAAGCACATTTTCATCCAAAAAAGCTTACTAACCATTTTGTACTGTTCAGATATGACATGGTTTTGTTGTTCTTTTTAATAATACCTGCAGGTTTTAGGCATATAGGTTGCAATTATTTTTATTAGCTGCTGTTCTGTTAACAACATAACCAACATCTGTTTTAATCTAAACATCATCAGACTTATTAATTAGGTACATTTTGGCATCAATTTATCACACATGCTTTGACACTTTTGATACTTGAAGCATAAGCTATTATGTGTAACGAAAAAAAACAAGTATGATTTGGAGTCAATGTTATACATCATCTGTAGGGGACAATTATGTTGGCATGTGGGAGGTTAATGTACACACTCTAGATTCCTTTGCTTGATTTGCTGTTTTCTTCTTCATAACTCTAGGTAAACAGTTTGTGCTGCCATTTAATGCACAGGTTAAGTGTAGTTGCAGGCTATTATACATCATTAGAGTAAGTAATATTCAGCTGTGGAAGAAAGATGGAAGCTTTTCACTTGTAGCCACTTGGACATTTCATTTTTCATCTAGTATGCCAGTGCAAAAATTAGTTGTGGCAGGCCTGATGTAATTTATAGTCTGGTACCCTGAAATTAAGCAATGAATCACACCATTTTGGCTGATTAGAGTTAATGCATTTTTCCCAATGACATATTTTGTAAAACAATGCAGTTTATTCTAAACTTTGCCTTATCAGACCTAGTCATTTCTCATGTCAACCTGTGCAATGGATTGTGCCATGTACAGTGCACTCTATCACCAGATTTCTTTTGGTATTGTACTGTCATTATCTTCTAGTTTAAAGGGACAGCCTTCCTTTTCTTCCCTAATCTTCTCACTAGAAAACATGAACTTTCCTTTCCGTACATCCCCCACCCTCCATTCTCCTACCAGACAATTCAGAAACCAAACACAGAGTAACGCAATTCAATGTAGCTTGATTGAAAGCCCAGGCTGTAATGATCAAGTGAGTGGAGACCATTGGATTGTGCCTCAGGCCTTCGCATTCTGGATCTGGTCAATAACAAATTTATTACTAATCAAATCCAATAAATACGAAACAGCATACGTTTCTTTTTATTTGGCACCTTACTGGTCACAGACTAATAATAAAACAGGTGAGTCAGAGGCTGCCTTCCGGAAAAATGTGCCGTAGCCGATGCGTACAGCTCCTATAGCTTCTGTGCGTTAGAAGCAGACAGTCAGTCACCAAGAAGCCTTGTTGCCTGTGTCTGATTAGTGGTGGGCATTGTGTCCCACTTGCCCGCGGAATATATTAATGATGCCAGCTCTTGAGTTTGGAGCATTCTGTTAGCTGAGATACTTTGTGATAGGGAGAGGTATCACTGCAGAACAGGATCTATAGGTATTAGTGTCAAGAAGAATAATGTCTTCCTTGCCCTTTCTCCTGGGTTATTGCATGGGTTATACAAAGACTGGGATGAGTTAATAGAAAACAAAGAAACTAAAGGTGTGTGGGGAGGGGAGCAGAATCGGCAGCGTAGCTGAGATGTGAATTTTACTGTTGCCAAAAATAATGCGCGACTGTTCTTTCCCCCCAAAGCACTAACATGCATAAGAGCACATGACATAATCATCGCAGGCATCTTACACCATGTAAAACCGACAGAGACAAACAGTGCATAGCTAATGTAAAGCTGACATTCAGTATCCAGGATTTTTGTGTTTTCAGATATTTTTATGTGTGTGTGCATGAAATTTAGCTAAAACTTCTCGATGCTGCAATTTGTTACGCAGACACATTATGAATTACAAAGTGTGTGCCAAAGGTACGAACTGAATAAAATGACTGGGAATCTTTAACGATATGAGAAGTGCAGCTTATGTAGCTTGAAAGTCGGGTAGTACAAAAATTCCCTCTTTCTCAGCTGCTGGAGTCCCTGTATTTTTGCATGGCCTATGGAAAAACCCAGCAACAGTCTCCAACACATCGGAGAAAAAAGCAGCACACCTGCAAGGCTCCAGCCTACCTTGTTCACACCCAAGCTAGGAGAAAATGATTTATTATCTGTCCCTTGAATTTCTCTGAGCGTTCTGTCTAAACTTTAAAAGCAGATTACATTTGCGATTAAACCTTAACAAATGTTGTTTTAACTAGACTGCAATGTGTGTTATTGACAACAAGCTTTTTTCCTCCCTGAAAATCACATTGGTGCTTAGGCATGCAATTTACAAAAATGACAAGGAAGGGTGGTACTTTTCCCAAGGTGAATGTGAGTTGACTGATTAGCTGGTATTTTAACTTAGATTCTTGCAAATTACAGACATAAGAAACCCTGCAATTTATATGTACTTTAGAAGTGAAAGCTTTAATCCCATGATTCATGAAAGTAAAGTGGTAATAATTTAAGTACCATATTTTATTTATCCTTCAGAGTTGTCAGCTGATACCAGAAGTATTCTCACTATTTTTGGGTTGCTGCCTTTGGCCACCTAATTGCTTCTTAGGAAGTAAGAGGGAAATTGCTTATATAACTACATGGATTGTCTTTGGCAACGTCAAGCCAAGGCATCAATCAGTCCATCTGGGTAAAATCACAAGCTGACTCCGATATTGCTAAATATTTATACTGTCAAATACACACAGACATCCAGATGAAAAGAGGCATTCATTAGGAATGCTCCAGCTTGTCAGTTTAAAGATGTAGATTAGAGCAAAACCTCCCACTATGGTACTGAGTGCTCAGGAAAAGTCTATATTTAGCCATTCTGAGCAATAAATATCATCATATTGCCTCATTTAGGTAAATAGAGAATAAATATTGTCAAGATGATCTAGAGATAATGTAAACAGATCCCTGTTCAGAGTCTGTGTTACTAGGGTAAATTCCAGGACATTGGTGTGCTGCTGATGCTTTTTGGTTTAACCCTTTTTCTAAATCGCATTCTCCTCCCCTTTACTGTAACAGTAAGATTTGTTCCTTGCAGATGCGAAGGGAAGGGGGAGGAAAAAAACGATAAGGTGGTGTTTCTTTTTAAACAAAAGGTGATTTCAAATTCTGAGTTATTACATTAATTAGTAGTTTTGCTCTAATATTTTCTTGGCACTGCTAAAGGCTGCTGCTGCTGCTGCTGCTGCTGGAAAAAAGAGATATCTGTAGCAAGGCTGAAGCTCATTCCAGAGTTTAACACAGGAACTGACAAAGCCCATCAGTCAGAAGAACATCACAGCTCTGAGGTTAAGACATGATTTCAAGAGTACGCCCGGTTAAGACTCATAGTGGAATTTCTTTTATAGCACATTTTTTTCTGCGATAAGATGAGGCATATTGTAAGAATAAGCGATGAAAGATCAGTGCTTCCATGAGAATTAAGTTACTGTCCTACTTCAAAGTGGGTGGCTTGTCCTGAAAAATTAACAGCAAAATTTGTTCGCTACACTACATAGACAAAAAAGATAGCAGAAGGATTTTTGTTTTTTCTCACCTTTTGGGGAAGGCCCGTGCTTTCCTCCAAAGAATTTGCACCTTGGAAGTTACATACAAGGAGAGTGGTGACTGACGTCAAAGTTTTAGTTAATTACACTAGATGATTTTTTAGATTAATAATTAACATCTCTCTTTATAACTAAATATCTGTAATTAATCAGCAAATCATAATGTGGAGACTAATTAACTTCAAACTCAAATCTTAACAGAAAATCCATATTACTATCCAGCATCATTAATTACTCTAGCAATCAAAGTTATCCCTCATGGGCTTTGACATAAAGCTTTGTAGGTTTATAAACCAAGCTATTATCACAAAAAAACATTTTGAAAGCGGCTTCAAATAGCATTATAGATAACTAAAGTATTAGATTGGAAATTTAAACAAGTTTTCGTTTTGCCTGTATTACATTATCAATAATCCACTCACTGAAACTGGGTAAGTAACTAAGAGGGTGCGCTTCCCTTCTCACCATACATGTGAGGTTTTTTTGGCTGTGTTTTGGGTTTTTTTTCCCTTTTGGAGTTACAGCAGTGATTTCTGTCAAAAGATTAATTTGTCAGCGTCTTTTAAAAATGTGCCACGCTTTCCAGTAGCTTTTGCTCTGGTGCTATACATGCTAGTTAGCTGTTTAGGAAATGAATTAACAGCTGTTTATGTCCTGGCATTATTCACAAGAAAGTAGCCAAAAAAAAGCTTGAGCTTTAAAATACAAAGAAAACTTTAGCTGCTGATTAGTCGGTGTTGAATGGAAAAAAAAGGACAAAGTAGGGCTGTTATGCCAAAAAACTCACCCCAAACAAATCTTATTTTAATTAGCATGGGCATCACAAGTAGAAAGATTTGGAATGTGTTCATTTTAATTTTTAATAAACAGGAAAGCCAATAGTGCCATTTTAGCCCACTGAAATCCATTAGCTGTTTTTCATTTAGAAAGTTAGGAGTTAAAATTGTGTCTAAAATCCACATTTCAATTATTTTATCACCTAATCTTCCAAGTATGCACATCCAATGCTGTTCTTTTGTGTGGCAGCTGTAAAAATCGTAAGCAATTTTTACTGTCAAGAAAACTCTGAATAAATAGAGGCTGTTAAGTTAGGCAGATATCTGAGGTTATTTAGTGGCAATCAAGAACTCACAGCACTTCAACTAATGGGTTATGATCAGAAACTGTTCCTAATAGCCAGCTAGACGGATCTGAATATGAAGATTTCTATAATTTTGTTGTCAGCTTGTGATGTACTCTAGTGCTAATTATTTGGAACAATTATGTTTTCCTAATAACAAAAGAAGAAGCAGTGAATTAAGCAGGCTTACCTTCAGATCTTTAGATAACAGTTTAAATGCACTTGCCATTAAGAAATAACATTTCTTTTTCCTGTATGGAACCCTAATTATTGAAGATGCTTGTCTTTTAAAATCTACTTCTACTTCTTTTAAGCATGTTCAATGTGTCAGTTTACACTGATGACTTCAGTAACTAGTATTTTCTCAGTCTTAGGTTTATGCCTGTACCTCCCATAGACTGCTTACTTCATTTGGTTATTCAAAAACCATAATTAGCACAGTAATTAACATGTGGATCCTTCAAAGGAAGGCTGTTAGAATCATGGGACGTCTCTCATCATTCTTACTGATGTATAGATGATAAAAAGACTTAGGTTGAGGTGACAACAGGATTTGTATTACTGCACATTATCTGAGCTGCAGGGAAATTCAGACAGGACCGCGGTCCGTGGAGTCTTTCCTTTTGAAAAAAGTAATTATCCACACTGTTTCTATAATGTAACTAGGTGTTATCCTGCATTTGCAGCTGTCAAATCATTTGTTTTAAAACCATTACTTATACCTTACGAATACTTGGAAGTTTTGGGGTTTGCACATTATCTTTCAACAAATTGCAGAAGTGGGGTGCAGGAAGTGCAGCAATAAAAACAACAATTATAGTAATTTCTGTAAGCATAGCAGATTCCTTCTTGACACTCGATTGCAGAGATGTTTATGGTAATGTTAAGTTGACGCAGTCATAAGATTACGTCCAGAAAGAAAACGCGCAATATCATTTTATGTTTTTTCGCCAGAGAAAATATATTTGTTTGTTTGTTTAATATTTCAGGTAAACTGAATCCCTTGTGTTTTAAAGCCATAGAATAATGAATCAGCTGATGGTATTTGAGTCTCTGTATGGTTCATATAAATGTATTCCAGTATTTCTCTGAGATGTTTACAGCTGATGTCTTCAGCTTCAATATACAATGTTTTAAATTAGCGTATTACGGAAATTCACATTCTTTCATTCAGCCTTTAACTTTCTGTAAGTAGTCGTCCTCTTTTTCACATTTGCTGACATATGCCAGAAAAATTCAGTATTTTACCCTACAGGCAGCCCATGGGACTGGGATAAAATGGCCTCTATACATAGGGTATGACTTTATTTGCTAAAGAGGTTATTTGAAAAAGCCCTTAGGGTACTGCTGCCCTTTTGTCCCTCAAACTAGTAGGGGGAAAAATATAAAAGGAACTACACGGTAATCCCTTGTAGACAGGTGACCTTAAGCCAATTCCATACTGTAAGGTTTGTTTCCATTTAAACTAAAACCAGACAAAGAAAAAAAGCAAATTGCAGGTTTAAATCTGTTGCAGAAACATTGCAATATTTTTTGGTAAATGAGTATCAGATACAGACAAGTTTTACTGCAAATTCATAAAATTTAGTATTGTTCTATACCATTTAATGTTCTATAGATGATGTGTCCTATGTTCTAGCAAAAATAACATTGAAGACTGATGGAAATAAGCAGAGCCTTGTTTATTTCAGGTAACCCGTTCAGGATTTTACTTCCCTCACTAGTGTTTAAATCCTGCAAGTACAGCCACACATAATTAAACAAAAGCACATCGACCTTCTGATACCAATAGCAGTATTAATATATTAAAAATTAGTCAGCATCAGGACCCACTGGAAAAAAACAGCAAGCACACTTGTCCTTTGAAGTTCTTTTTTTTCTGTCCTTCTTGGAGTTGACTGTTGACTGAAGTTAACAGAGCTAAAGTCAAACTAGATCAGAGTTACCACAGGATCGCGGTCCCACTGTAGGTGCACCATTTTGTGATGGTGCGTTTGGTATTTAAACGTGTGTTCATCTGCCATAGTTTTACAACAAAAGCCACCGTATTAGTCTTTATATGATGCAATCAGCTGTTGTTAAATAAGTACCATCCCGATTAGATAATGCTTTTCAATAGGCAGTTTCAAAATACTGTTATGAATTATGAACAGCAGCTCTGAACCCACTTCAGGATAGTCTCTAATAAGTCACAGGTGTGACATCACTGAGCACTGTAATTAATGGGTGTTATGCCACTCCCTTGACTTATGAGTTTTTCAAAAGCTTTTAATTACTTTTGAGTTTAAGCCATTCTGGCAGAACTTTGAAGGCGCTCGGGTGGCTGCCTATTCTGAATGAAGCTGTTCTAGCGACATTTGGAGGGAAAAAAAAAAGAGCCACTCTGGTGGCTGATGGAAAATGTTTCATCCGTTCTTCACGCCTGGTCGTCTAGAGGGAAGTTAAAGGAAACAGCTTCTGTCGACTGCTGCAGGCACTAAGTTACTGTGTTCCTTCTCTGCATCTGGGGAGGAGCTGTAAAAATTGTCGTCAAATCCACATGTTGTATAAAATAAAAGAGAGAAAAACATCTGAAAAGCCAAGAATGGCTTGAAGGGTTATCATGATGTCATCAACCTGACTTTAGGTATAGAAAAGCCGCTGTTTCACACCTGAGTGCAGACTTCATGTCACTGATAAATAGAAAAAAAATGCCATCATTTATCAACAATCAAGTTATAAATGATCACCAGCTAATCAGCATTTAAAACACTGTTCTTTAATTTCAGTGCCAAAATCCAACAGCACAAGAAGAATTTCACCCCTTGTACACATACACAGCAGAATGCACATATCATAATTTTAGGTTAGCTCAGGTGTAAAGATTTGTTCTCTAAACAGCTGAAGCTTCATATCATTGTTTATATACACAAAACACACATATTTCTCCATATGTTGGCACCATATTGGTGTTATCACCACAGCATTCCCTCCTCTTCAGATGATCTTTTGTTATAACATTTATTTTTGTGAGGCAAATAAAACATAGTAAATGTAAACCAATTATTTAACCAAATTACTTTGATCGTGGGAAACTGACAATTAGTGTTACAGCTTCTCAGCAGTGAGATCCACACAATAGAGCAGCCTGGGATATTCTGTACTGCAGGGTATGTCGACGTAGTGCATTTATTTTGTGTAGCAAGCTGTGAAAGACGAGGAGAGGAGTGCAGGAGAAGAATGAAGTCCATCTTGATGAACTGTTACTCTATATCTGTGCTTTGTGTCTTAAGTTGCTTAGTTCTCCTAAGTGATTGTTCATATATTGGGGCAGCTCTTCACAGAAACCTTGATGACTGATGTCAAGACTTAAAGCATATACACGTGGGTAGGAGCTTATCAATGAATGTGTTAGAGACTTGCCAAATTACCATTTGTAGTTTTGATTTCTAGTAAACATTGATGACGAACAGGTTAGTTCAGTTACCTATAATGATTACCCACTTTAATAGTTCTACATTTTGCGGGTGGATTGGGGGGAAGTATTAAAATTATGTGCACTGGTACACCCACATGATTTGGGTTTATTCTCAAAGATTGAATGCATCAGCCCTTCCACAAAATAGCTGTGAGTTAGGAGAGCATTCTGGGGATTGTCATGCAAATGAGGCCACCAAACATACCACTTTGCTTCAAAATTGCTCTGCAGTGACAAGTAGCTTTTAAAACTGGAGCAGGGTTTTCCAAGCTAAGTGGGCAACCCGATATATCCTCTGAGATCCACTTTCTCAAATAAGTGCCTATATACGAAGTCCTAATTCCACATCTGAGTGCTCAGATTGGCACTTACTACATACCTGTACATCTCATTCTAATGCAGATTGAGGTGGTCCTTTATGCTTGAATATTGTGTTTCTCCTACATTCATACAGTGGAAAAAAAGAAAAACAAAAAAGCCCCAAAAAAACAGAATATGCATGTAGCACTGAGAAGCTGAGTTTGTTCTGGTATTCAGCACCTCTTAAAGCAAAGGTTTTGTGATACATCACTTCAACCAGTACAGATTTTAATTAATGCTACAGCAACTTCTCAGCAGCACTCAAGAACTTAGCCAATAGGTCATGAGGGAAAGACAAGTCCTCACCTGCCTCATGGCTCACAGAAAATACCTGTAATCAGAAGCTATTTTGGTCTCATTTCAGGACCAGTTTCAGAATTGATAAGAAAGCGTGACAGACATTTCTCTTTCTTTGTAACAAAATGAGTCTGTCTCAAATACTTCTGTTGACTGTGCTCATGAAAAAGGGTGTGGGAAGAACGAGAGAGTTAAATGCAGTGACTATCCCAGGCAAGTCAGGACTTAGGTGGCTTTTAACCAGCATCTTAATGCTAGTTGGAACCCAGGATGGATCTCAGAGCGCTGGTATTAAATTATGAAGAATAAGCGGAATCCAGATTTTTTGTTAGTCCAAAATTGTATTAGTCACACTGTGAATCAGTGGGAATTTTGTCAATGCCCTGCACATGGCCCCAGTTTTACTCATAAGCTTTGACCGATATTTTTCCCTGTGCTGTGCACCGGAGGTAACAAACCTGTAGGTAGAAACTACAGGGCTGTCATAGGAATGGAAGTCCTCGATCTGCTGGCCAGGTAAGGATTTATAAAAGCTGATGGAGGCAGTGGGTACTGAATTGCTGAAATGTTAGAACAGCCGGGCCTCTCAAATTCCCCACGCCCCAGTGTCAGCTGCGTTGTCAGTGTGGTGTTGCATGTTGCCTCACAGAAATGCCTGGCAGTCTTTTAAATACAGGTTTGAGTATCTACTCCAAGACATTCGCATTTGAAAATGTGGTTTGTAAGGACTTCATAGCTAGTTAGATCTGTTCACTTGTGCGTCTCTGTCCTCAGAAGCAGGAGCTTTCCTGGGATGACTAGTTGAATTTATGGGGAGGGTTGCTTTCTAAAGCTGGTGTTTACTACACATTTAGATGATACCTGAACTCTATGAACCAAATTTCCCTCAGACCATCCCAGTATATAATTCTTTAAATGCTGGTGTGGATTGGTTAAAAAAAAAAAAAAAAAGAGAAACAAAATTATTTTGAGAAAGAGCTATTGCAATTGCCCTTTTTTTTTTTTTTGTTGTGTGTTAGCTACATTATCTCCCAACCTCTTTTAGAGCTATCATTTTAGTAAAACTTGGTGTTACATTTCCTTTTATTACAAGTGCTATTTATACACAAATTGGAGCAGATCATGATGTAGCAAAGAACTTTTTATACTGCATGGCTTGTGCAGCAAAATAGTGCATTAACATCAATACATGCCTTAGTGAGGAATGTTTTGCTGTTTTAAATCTCATCCTTATGAGAATAATTTAGTATCTATATACAAAGATTTTACTTAAAACTTTTGAGCTAAACTGTTCTAATCTAACTGAGAATGAGAACTTATTCATGATAATTAGACAAGGGGGGATTAATGGAAGACCCACACTATATAAACTGTTTAGATGCAATTCCATATCAGCTAGAACATGGCTGCGTTTATTTTTGCTGGCTCGCTATAAGACAATCCCAGAAATAACTGGCAATCCCTTGCCCTGCTGCACTGAAACCCCTTGTCTCCAAACATGATGCAAAGTGAAGGTGATTGAAGTTTCATAAAAATGAAGCATGTGGTGTGGCAGACCCATCTGTGACAGCTTTATAAAACAAAAGTGCCCAATTTTATCATCATTGCCTTTTGTTCTGCACAATGCGACTCATGCGCTGGTTTTATGAAGCCAGTAGAGTCTGTAAACCTCGATTTATCTGACTGCTTCCCCTCTCCTGTGCTGGCTGTTCTCAGTCACACTGCCAGCTTCCCTGCCCCCACACCTTCCCCTCCTTCCCCGACCCTTCTCCCCAAACAAATCCGAATTAGAACCTCCTAGCAATTTTCCAAGGTTCTGGGTTCAAAGACTAAACTAATTTGGTTTTGAATTGCAGATCAAACGTAAACTGCAAAGAAACATTTAATCAGTTAGGAGAAGCAAGGCGGTATGGCTTGTTTAAGTCCCAGAATCCATAAACCTGTAATGATTTTATTATATTGGTGTCAGTTTTCATTATTTTCATGAATGGGTATTCCCTGCTTAATGCACAATATTTGCATCTGATGAACCAACGAGTTTAAACATGGTTTGTTTTAATGCTTTGTGAATTTGCATTCAAATTCATCAGGAGTAATTCTATTTGAAATCACACAGGGCTAAACACAGTGGTTGCAGATCCATTCGAATTGAGATGCCAGAGTCAACCCATTAATCTACAAATCTACAATATAATTTTTGTATGGTTGGTGGGCTTTTGTTCTACTGTGGTTTTTTTTCGTGATGATGAGGCAGAGGGGATACCAAGTGCGTGTGTGGGAAGGGAAGTGTAGGGGAAGGTTGTGATAAATTGACCAAGGGAGGCTGTATCTTTGTTATGGAAACTGGCCTGTGAAGGGAACATCTGAAAGGCCAGAGACCATGGTCTGAGCGTGTCTGTCACTGCCACTTGAGGCAGTTGCACGAGGAGAAGGGAAGCCTCTGAGATAAGCAGGTTTCCTAATGTTTAGGACGATAGGGGTTGTCATCAGCACCTTCCCTTCAGTCTGCAGAGTATCAAAGTTCACCCAAAGCTCGGAGCAGTGCTAGAGCCTGCGTTAGTATTTTAAGTCCTTGCTAAAAACACCACTAGCTTTTCTGCGATCTCTTGTTCAAAAAATGAATTCATAAATGCAGAAATTTCACCCCCAACAGGAACAGGGTCATTTTGGAAGAGGTGGAAGGGGCTATATTGTAGCAAACAGCACTTCATTTCTTGATGGCTGCAGAAGAAATCTGTACTTCTTTCAGTGCTTAGAGAATGGTTTTAATTTCTGTGTTCTTAATTAGACTGAATTGTCTGAAATTAAGATGTTTGCTTAAGCTGATAGTTACCAGATTTGAAAGAGTATGTATAATTGTCTGAGAGTGTAAAAACATGGGTGTATTGGAGGGGACTACTTTGTGATAAGAAAGATGTATCAACGACTTTTTTCCACACTACATATATTTCCTAAATGTAATAGTGAAGTTTTTGATAAAACTTGTTTTAAAAACTACAAAGCATATAGTTATCCATAATGTACTTTAGCCTGTTAAAAGGGATGTCTTTATTCATTTCTTTGAATAGGTGACAATTCAAAATGAAATTCAGCAGATGCTTTTGAACGTGTTTCATACAGTCATTTTGCGTAGTTAGGATCAGTTATTTCAGTCTGAGAGAGACTTTTTTGGCTGAGGGCAAAAGTGATTTTTAGCTAACTCTGTGACTGCGTTCCTCTGAGGACAAGCAGTGTTGATTTGACCCTTATAAATCAGAAATTAAAGAGTCTAAGTCCCTGTTTTAAATATGTCATAGACTGGGGCTAACTAAGGGTCCAATTTAGAAAAGCATTTAAGCCTATGCTTAGCATTAGCTCTATGCTTAATTCCCAAAAGCCTGACTACAGGCCCCTTCCTATGCACTTGCAAGAATCATGGTGATCAGGAAGTCTACCATCTGACATCTGTGAAATGAGCTGGTAGACTTGAGTCTTTTTCATAATGAACCAGTTTCCATCTCATAAAATTCTGTAATTGCAGATGGTATCAGTGGACACCTATGACAACCTCAGCCGAGATTGCAGCCCGGCATTCCTCATTATAGGATACATGGACACTGAACTCCTCTCTGCTCATGAGCATGGGGTTGATTCATTGACAGGGCATTATCAGGGAAATTGCAATGATGTGACTAGTGCTTCACCGTGGGTAAATGGAGTACCTCAACTCTTGGAGTTGACAATAGGCTCTTCTAAGAAACGATAATGCTGTGATTAAGACATGAAGCGGGGACTCAGTACACCTGGGAATTCTACTGTGACCCTGGCAACACACTCTTTTGTTGTTTTTCACTTCTCTGCCTCAAAAGTTAGAATAATGATGGTGTTATTTAGTGATAAATCTGTTAATAATTGTGAGCAAATCAAGAGATACAGTTGTAGAGGCACTTGTTTAGATAAATGCCATTAGATTTTAAATGTGTTCTCTTCAGTTTGCTTTTGCAAGTGCTTGTGCCTGGTGCTGGTAGAAAGCAGGCCAATCTTCCTACCTAGTTCTGCATTGAGGAAATTAGCTTTAGGCACACAGACCTTGAAATCTTGTATAAAATTCACTCTGTTGTGAAAGAGACCCTAAAAAATAACACGTGGAAGAAAAAAAATACATTAATTTTGGACTTCTTTCAGTTTGTTCTTTTAGATACTGATACAATTTTTGTTCTGTGTATATTTTAATATGTGTATTTTCCTTTTTATAAAGAAAATAATATCATTCAAGTAGCTTTAGAGTCTTTTGATTTCAGTAGAAGCATGTGAATGGTGAACCTCAGCAGGTTTTGGAGCACCAGAGCATTTACTGAAAGGCCTAGCTATGAGATCTCCAAGTAACCCGTACCTGGGCTCATAGCAGCTTTTTCAGTCTGTGATGGGCATGGGCTGCTCAGAAGCTCTTGAATCTGCACATCTTCGAAATGACAGACCACAATGAGTCCTCCTGCACGGTTTGTCTGTTATGTGACTGAACTTAGGAAACTGTTAGTTCACTAAAATACGGTAGCTAGAAAATAGTGAGAGGTATTAAAAAAAGAGAGAAAAAGTAGCTGAAATAAGAACCCTTTAACGTAAGTGTCAGCAGGAGCTGTTAGTTTCTCAGTGTTTTTGAAAATCAGGTCTTCCAGGTATCTAGCTCCAGGCTGCTGTTTTATTTTGTTTTTGATGGGGGTGTTATCTGGTCTCTGTCTTGTCACATATCACAAGCTTTACCACTTTCACAAAAAAGATCATACCTTCCTCTGAAATTTCGTCTACTGCACCAAAAAACATGAATTTCCAGCAATAGTAATAATACTTGGGGTCCACTTATGTTACCACTCATGATGCTGTAGCACGTCCTGCGTAACAGCAGAATAAGTGGTGCATTCACTGCACTGTGCATCGTGCTACAGACAAGTGTACTAGGAACCACGGAGTTTTTAAAGCACTTGGCATCATTTAATTAACATGCTTTTAAGCATTATTTGGCTTCAGTTGTAGACAGATACATATAACAAATCTTTGAATAAGTGCTATCAGAGGTATTAGCTAAGTGGCATTTAAAATATATTAGAAAAATGTGATCACTGATAAGTTTTAAAATATTCCGTCTTTTTCTAGTCTAAATTGGGTCGTGGGAAGGAAAAAATAAGAATAGCTAATGAAATGACCTGACACAATGGCAGGGTTTGTTTACTGGTCCATATTTGAATGGGTTGCGTGCTTCAAATGATTGACAGTCATTGCAAATTCTTTGGCTTTTTAAGACTTAAGGCACCATGGTCTTGGGTGAACTTTAGCTCAGAATGGAGTTGTTTACAAAAGTTAACTAAGTAGTTGCTGCAGAATCGTGTGGATGTGTCACTGAACTGTTCTGGAATACTATGGATTTGCAGTACAAATTGTGATGACCTGGGTCAAATCATATTCTGAATACTCTGCAGTCAATTTATTCCAACTGGGATCTTTGTCACCCTGGCACCTGGAAGCGGATGAGGTAGCTGCACTGGTTTTCCGTTGCTCACCATGTCCAAACGTCTTCCCGCAGTAGGGCAGGAATGTCCTAGTGTTTCAGCAAAATCAGATTATGCTGATCCAAAAGGGACAAAAATTTTCCTCCCTTTTCAGCATTTGCAGAATATGTAGCCAGAATATGTGCACTTAATTCTTCAATATTTCCATGCAAGTCACCCTTCCAATAGTTCTTGTTTCACTGTTCTGAATATTCCGTAGTCAAGGTCTCTCCCCTAGAGAGGTCAAGACATAATTCAATTGTATCTGTACCAGAAAAATGTGCAGCAGACATGTCTTTGAACATGCAATTAAAAATTGCTCTGGCCCATTTTCTTTTCCTGTTTTACGTTTTCAGAAACTCAAATGTAATTTGATGAACACTGTAATTCTTTAAATTTCTTCAGCATTACAGTTTTCAAGGGACTTGTGTGTCAATGAATGTCAGTTTTGCATATTTGCTATCTCTACAAGTGCTAGCATGCAGTCACACAAGTCGAATCTTGCATTGTTACTTTGTGTATTTACTTATTTTACATCCTGTTTTTCTTTGTAGCAATGTTAACACTTCTTCCTCATTTAGTATTAACTCCATATGCCATCTAAAAGCTGTTGATTTCTACCTCTAGCTAACCGACAATTTGGGTAGTTTTGTTGACAGCGTGGTATGAAAATTATTCAGGTCTTGGAAGTGCAACTTTGCAGTGGAAGCAAGTTGAGTAAGGGGCTTCTGAGCATGGAGGCAGAGTTGTGGTGCAGCCGTTCACTTTGACCATCCTGTGCAGCCCTGGCACTCACACCAGCCCAGCAATTCCTGCCTTGATAGTGCTCAGTGATGGCTCAGAAAGCAACACCTTCGGTGTCTTCTGTCGTGTTTTATCTACGTACAGCCTAGTGCCTTCCAACGCTGGAAGTGGAAGACAGCTCATTTAAGTACTACCCTGTCAGTAGCACTGAAAATATGTTTCTCTCAGGAGAAGGGTCAGTTCTGTGAACAGCTCTTCCTTTGAAGATGTGCTGGAAACATGCTGCTTCCATCCTTCACCAGAGGTGAATCACGAAAAGAAGACTTTGTCACACAAACTCGACCCTTGGAAGTGGTATAAAGGAGTTACCTGTCTCTCCAGCCTCTACTTCCCATCCCACCTCCCAGAACCAGCGTGTATTCCACTTCATGCTTCCTAAGTCATCCTAGAGTCACTGCTAAACCTGTGACGCTCTGAGTTGAAAAATCAGCATCTTTTCCAGCTATCACAATTTTAGGCATTATAAGCCTTGATGCCATCAGAGCCTTGGGAGGAGTGAGGGGCTGGCAGAGGGGAAATCCTCAGCATTGCACCTAGACCACCCATCACCAGCCCTACTCCCTGCTTCTCAGTAGTTGGATCCCTTACATGAGACCAACTTTTGAGGTGGGCAATCTGATGTCAGAAGCTCAAGAACCACATTCATAATTAATTTACCTCTGTCTCATGCCATGTACCAGTTTGCGAACAGCTATGCTGGTGGTTGATCCTATGTTGTGGTTACACGTGTAAGGCTGAAGTGTCTAATCAGTTGTTTTCTTCGAAACACAGGGCGGCATGACCTGCAACTTTCACACTAAATGATCCTAGTGCTCCTTTCCAGCTGTACATCTATTGCAAAAATATATAAATATTATTAGCCACTGGCATTATGTTTGATGCTATAAAAGCAAATAAATAGATCTTTCTTCACTGAAAACCTGTGCAACTCAAAGCCATAAAATCCCATTCCCTTGTTTTCTTGTGAAACTGGCTGTAACGCTCTCTTTTTCTCACTGTACCAGCCTCTGCCTTTTGACCAGATGTATGTCACTCCTCCGGATTTCTTTCTGATATTCTCAAGCAGGCGAGGGACAGAAAGGAAAATACCAGCTGTATGTCAGTGTCCAGATAAAAAACTACAAAACTAAGCTATGAAGCCCAACCTTTTTAGCAAAATTACCTGATCTCATATTGGCCCAGCATAGCTCCTTATTCCTGACAGTTTATTACTTCTAATCATATGAATCAGGGCTCATTCCAGTATGATTTGGATGAAGTCTGCAAAGAGAATACACTCATCTCCTCGGATGCTTTGGATATCGGTACAGAACATTTTTTCTGATAAGACGTTGCATTAATTGCTTTACTTATTAGATGAGTATTAGCTCTTGATATAAGCCATCCCATAGACTCCTGACACCTTGCATGCTGAGAAGTCTTGTCCTTGAAGTTGCTGTAGTGCACAATGATCAGAACTTACCGCTGATGTTTTGTTAGCATTTACTAGTGATGTCTTGGCAGAGGGGTGACCTCTAGTATCGTCTCTAAACATTTTCAATTTACAGACTCAAGAATTTCTGCTGTCTTCGCCTCTCATTCTTTTGAAGAGGTCAGCCCTTTATGAATTTGCCACAAGAAAGAAGTTCAAAATGCCCTGTATACTTAAACAGCTTAATAGGAATATACCCACAATGAACACACAACATACAATTCATTTTAATATTTATAGAAGAAATTCACATTGTTTTAAGTGTACACAAGCAGCTGCTGTCATTTGGCTATGAGCAGATGTTAGACCTCCGAAAGCTTTGCTGATAATTAAAATACTAACAGTTAGTGTTTTACCCCAGCTGCAGGTTCTGTTTACTGTAAATTTGATTTTAATAGTGCCTCTGTGCAGTTATTGAATAGAGGTTTGTTTTCTACTATACATACAAAGGTGTCTACAATGAAGACAAATGGTTATTTCCTGTAATTTACTCCGGAAAGATATGAATATACACTGTAACATAGCTGGATTTATAAATGAAATACAGATATGACTATGACATTGAAATGGTAGTTTCTGTTATCTTAACTAAAAAAAGGAACCAGGTAAACTTGCTATTTCTAGTTCTTCCCAAGCATTCCCCCTAAAAACTGCTGTGCTTTTCAAATGGGTTGAGACGTGCCCTCCAGCAAAGAACAGGTGCTCCTTTTTACTGAATGGGTGCATAAATCAGAATAAATAAATACAGGAAATCACGATACTTGTATTTGATAGGTATGCAGAAGAATATAATTTCTGCTTGATCATTTAATAACATGATGTTTTATTTTAGGTATCCCTTACAAGTGTCTGTTCTCTTTAGTGTGTATATGTACATCAAATGTTAGGGGAGGCAGGCCGCTTTCAGAATTGTTAATCCCAAGGGCCTGATTATGCAAACACGATGCATAATGCAAGCTACCATGTTTAGTCCTTTTGAGACTATTGAAGCTAACTATGGCAGTAAGCAGTGCTCCTGATAATAAATGTTTATAAGACCGGGATCTAAATGTATACGTTATTGAAAAACAAAAATTCTTGCTGAGATAATAATGACAAAAATGGGTTTTTGCTTTTTTTTGACAAAACAGTTACTATCTGGGACTAGACCTATTTTAGAAATCCAGATTATTTTCCTTATGAGCAGAGCTTGTGGTTTGGGTTGTTGGTTTTTTTTTTTTTCCCCCTGATTTTCTCATATTAGCCTCCATATTATTTTTTGTATTACCTTATATGTTCTGTCTGCCTGGGAAACAGAAATCTCTGGTTTGACCAAGCACGACTGGTACCTCTTGAAACTGGGATTCTGATTTAGCAGTGCTAAAAATGCACTTTCCAGTTGCACTGCGGGAGGTAAACCAGAAAAAGTCCGTCCGTGCAGCATCAATGTCAGTTGTTCCCAAACCGAGGGCCAGAGCAGCCTTTGAAGCTGGACTGCCAAGAAATGTCCAGGCCGGCTACCCTCACCTCCAGCTGCTAAATTGCGCCAGAAGAGCTGGCTAAAATACCCCAAATACACTCCTAATGCTGCTTGTCCATAGAGGTAATTGCCGTATAAGCCACAGTGAGGTTTTTGCTCACGTGTAGGAGCTGAGAAGACAAGCCTGTGTGGTGGCGAGCGGGTAAAAAGGAAAAGTAGTCTATGACAAAACTGGTTACTGTGCAGGTTATGCAGTTGTAAGATCTGCACCTTAACACTGGTGCGTGTTTGCCGTGATCAGTGGGAGTTTCAGTATATATGTTTTTTATTTGCATAGCTTCTATAACACTCAACTCTATAGGGTTCATTTTTGACCTTGAGCGCAGGAAAAGAGAAACTGAAATTTTTCACAGAGAAGGCCTTTTCCCAAAGGTTAATTGGACACTGGAGAGAAACCAGACCAAACCAAACAAACTGCCTGAACACCCTAACTCAGCTCAGCTATTTATTTTGGTGGTTGTTTTTTCCTTTGTTTCTTTTTCTTGCTGTTGTCATAGTCTTCTAAGGTGTGGGAGGTAAAAATAACAAGCAGGAAATTTCAATCTGTTTTTCGAAAACGAATTACGAAAATATTTCCTTTTACATTTTAAGGAAGCTAAAAGGACATCTGCTGCTTTGTTTAAGGTACCTGAAACGTTAAAACTTCATCCTTTATTCAAGCAATTCTTAGAAGACCTTGAAGTTCTAAACATGATTGAGTGGTTAAGGACAAAGCTAGAAGCTAAGGATGTTTTCAGTTTCAGCATTGAAACATGATGTTACTGGATTTTTAAGTATAAAATGAACCGTGAACATTATTTGGGAATGTTTTTGTTGTTTAAATTATCTTTTACAGTACTAATATACTGAAAGTAAAAACCCTTGCTGCATCGCTATCTCTTGAGATTTACATACCTTGTGTCAATGGTGGATTTTTTGGCGTCTCTTAGGGAGAGACTGGTTAAGTCCCTTATAACTATACTTGTTTGTACTACTTTATAAATATTTGCTCCCTTTGTGGACATAATAGTTCTGACAGAGCCATTTTGGCTTGCTAATTTATTTGAGTTCTTGGTGTGACCCATCCTATTTTCTTTCCTTCAGCAAAAGACATGAATGAGCCTTCACAAGCTCTTAACGGGCTGATTTAGAAAATGCTGGCCCGTGTATTGCTTGTGCATAAAATCCTTACAAATGAGAAAGAAGAGTTTTTACTATGGTAAGGCAATGGAGATCTGAAAAATATGGCTTTTTGTTATGGTTTCCAAAATCAAGGAAATCCGAAAGTTAAGACATTATGCCACAGTTCTTACACTGCACTTAATTAATTAGAAATCAGCACAAAAATAAGGAAAAAGAAAAAACAAACAACAACAACAAAAAGAACAGGAACTGTGAGCCTGATGAAGGCCTAAATTATTCTTTACGAATCTGAATGGTCAGCTTACCAGACCATTCAAAATATTGTACCGCTCTGTAGAAAATAACTTCTAAAATACGAAAAATCAGTTGCTCATTCAAGTGATGCCCAATATGAGTTGAATTTTCTGTATCTTTTAAATTCCTTGAAGGTTGCATTTAATTCGAGGAAAATATGTTTCTTTGCATTTGCATTCTTTAATATTCATTGCATTTTACTAGATACCAAATGTTTGTACGTGTCAATAAATAACACAGCTAATCAGCAAAGTCTGAAAAATTAAGTGTTGCTGAATAGGGCGCTATAAATCAGGCCTCTTAGAACTTTTGCGGAAAAGGAAGAATGGCTGGTTGAAGCTTGCTGCGTAAATGCAGATCATTTCCGCCGTCGTAATAGCTTCTTTCATTGATGACTTACTGCTTTGTCCTAAAGGTGCTCCTGGTGAAGGATGTCCTCAGCCCGGCCTGCCCTGCACAGCTGCTTGCTCCAACTTTTGAGGAAGGGTTAGAATTCTAAAGAGGCTGCTGGCTGAGAGCAAAGTGCTGCTTTACATATAATATTAGCCCAGACTTTCCTGACGCATTATGCATTTCTTTCTGAGACAAGTCTCCTTAATGCCATCTTTATCTGCTACACGATGCATGAAATCTACTTTCTGTTTTAGAACTGCGGCTGACCCCTGACCCCACGAGTGGTGCCACAATGTGACCTTTCTATTGTCATCAGCTTTCATTCTCCTGAAAATTCTATGAATTTTTATTACAAGTTTTTTTAAACCGGGCTGAGGCTTCAACAAATTACTTGACACAGATGAGATGAAGTTGTTGAAGTAGTGTTAGATAAGTTTTACAGCCAGCATGTGTGCTGCTGAACAGTACAAAGCCAGTGTCCTACAATGTCATACACCAGTAACTGCTGAGCCTACTATTGGATAAATACATCATTTTATGGAACATTGATTGTTCTATAAACCCAATGGAGTATTATGCTCTATGATCAAACCATTTAGATTGTGTGTAGAGCACAGAAAATGCCATATTCAGGATGGTACTAAAAGTGCCATTTGTGTATTTTATGGATGTCATTACGGGGGAAACTTCTCTCTGTAGGCCCTGTTTACTGCAAAATTTTTTAGTCTGTAATGACATTTTTCATTCACAACGTATGCCTTCAAGAGAGGGGGCCCTTGTTTTATTTGTTTCATTCGAGTTTACTGCACAAATCCTGTACATTTTAATTAAATGTAAGCTTAACAAAAGAATAAGGTATTTATTCCGTGGGGAACAAATGATGACAGTAACAAAAGAATAAAACAGACACACAAAAGAAAGTCAGGTATTGAGTAAAAGAGAGGGGAAAAAGGTACTAAGCCTTATTTGTAGTTTCCCAGAAACACATTAAACATCAAAGCATTTCTTTTAGCCCTATTTCGGGAGTTTGTGGTCTCTGAGAATTAAAATAACCTGCGAATATGGATTTAATGTCTAAAAAATCCTGACATTTTCAAATAAAAAACTAACAGTCGCTCAGGACTCCAACTGATAAATAATGGCTCTGCTGAAATGACAGACTTCTTGGAAAGAAACCAATTCTGTGATCATTGCACCCCTAGATATGAAACACCTCTTTACAAATTGCCTGAATACGAGCTCTCGTACCATTATATTTTGTCATTTTAATGCCTATTTGTGGATCTTTTTAATTTGCAGTGACACACAATCAGCAACAAGTCCACTTTTCCTCATATTAATGTGGCCTTGTATTGCAGCTTATGTTTGCCATGTCAGCCAACACTTACCCCTTCTCTTTACCCGTTTTTAAGAGGGGGCAGGAGGCAGGCTGGATTTAGTAGGACAACATGATTTGTTACTACATACAGTCCAATAATGTGACATGTTCCTTAAATACTTAAAAATTCCTACAAATGTTGCGTTGGATAGCAGTGCTCCATTATAGAAATGCACTGTTCCAAAGTTGAAATAGCAGCTAAGCCTCAAAATATGTTGTTTTCTAAATATCCTCCCTACTTGGCTTTTCACTGTTAAAACAAAAGAAAAGCAGTAAAATCTGCAATTCATATTTACCATGAAAAAAATCACTAAAATTGAAATTGATGTTCCCAGTAAATTCTTGGTCGTAGTCCAGTTAAAATTTAAAGTTACAGTAGATTCACATTAGTTTAAATGACACTTGAACTTCTATACAGCTCAACATTAATTCATTATAGTTGAAATGGAAGAATCTTCAGTGGGTGAATCTTTTACAATCTGATTGAGGCTGTTACATTTTATAGGAGCCATTTTTCAAAGCAGTACTGACAGCACTCGAAGTTATTAAATTGCTGAATCAAAAGATGGACCTGCAATCGCATTTATGAACTGTGATGGAATAGCTGGGGTTGCGCTGAGCTGAGGTTAAGATGTTGGTGTAGTTAAGCTTCATCACACCCCTTAGTGACAGCAGTATTTACCCATGTAGTTTACTTTAATGGTCAGGAAGTGGCTTAACTCACCTCTGGATTCAAATAGATTAAGTAAGCAGTCAGAATGGCATAATTATCAGTACTGCGAGGGATTCGCCGGTAGCTCTTCACCCAGGAGACTTCCCATTCAATTGCACAGCAAAGCCTGGACTTGCAGAGATTCACGGGTACCGCGTTCCCTTCAGGAGCTGAAAACAGGATGAATTTCCTTTTGCTTTCCCTTCCCCAGACTGGAGCGTCTCCTCACTGCAGCGATGCTGTGTCCCGTACATAAATTACCATGATCTTAGTGGAAAGATGTCACGATTTTGCTGTGCGTCTATGAAAATTATGATCGTAGAGTTATTTTGATTTTGAAATCCGGTGGAAAGCGCATGATTTGTAGAGTTATTTTGATTTTGTGCCACGTCACTGCCAGGCTCCTCTTTTATCATGTCAACAAAGCGAGATTCCTGAGAGAATTAATTACTTCTACTCTCTTATAAAATGTGGAGGAGCTAAGATAATTGTCATTTTATGTTGATTTCCTCTTCCTATTTTTCTGCTCTTTGGGGGGTCTTGTGAATGTCAGTCCCTACAGAGAGCACAGGAAAAGTGGGGATAAGAACCAGTTGTACCACAGTAAGCTTCCTTCTCGCTTAAGCCTGACAAAATGCGCTTCAACTGCATGTGCCAGGTTTATCACACAGCATCACTTGGAAAGACTCTGATGGTTTAAATAACCTGCCATGCAAACTAAGGTGGAGAAAGTTGTGTAACATCAGTTTAGGCTTGTGAAGGTGATTTGCAGCCTTTCAGCTTAACAAAATGACTTCTTGTGCTTCGCTGTACAGTTCTCCACCAGAAGCTTTGTAACAGGAAAAAAAAAAAAGATAGATAGATAGATAGATAGATAGATAGATAGATAGATAGATAGACAGACAGATGACAGAAAGAGCCCAGTATTTTAAGTATTGTTATCTTGGAATATTAGCTCGATATGCACCTTAGCATATCAAGTTGCTAGGAGCTGCAAGATGCCAAGTACTCAATCTCAGAGTGACACATCTCCTAAGTGTGAACTTACCTTTAAGCAAATGAATATCCTGCTTAAGGTAAGAGAACTCCTGAGTGTTTTTTCCAGGTAACTAGACTGGTGGCTGAGTCAGTCAGGTGTGCTGGAGAAGATGCTGGGTGGGAAATGAAGGGGGAGACAATGGTATCAAAATGACAGCACGGCAATTACCTCGCCAACAAAAGCTGGGTATTAAGAAGATCAGCCACAGGTTTTCACACCCAGATATGTTTAATGTAACATACGATCCTAAAATTCATTACTGAAGTACTGAAATATCACCGATAGGATCTTCAATAAAAGATGTGTTAATGGCTTTTAACTGTATACTGTATTTATCTGGGGGTTTTTTATACAACGTATTTTAAAAAACACATTTAAATTGTTAATAGGCTGCAGAATTCTTAAACTCAGCAATTATTTCAACCTGTAAATATGTTATTTGGAAAACATGCAAATTGTTTTTGTTCGCTTGCTCATTTTATCTGTTTTCTGCCAGTGGAATCTAAAAATTGTCAAAGAATTTTTTTCCATTTAAGCTACAATTTGTCAAAGTAATGAAAAGGTATTTGCCATGACACCACGTTAACAGCATCTTTTATCTTGTAGGCATTGTGTCCAAGTCCTATGAGTGCCGACTGAAGGGGCAAGGAGCAACCTTCGTGGAAACGACGAGTCCGTTTACTGCAGCAGCACTGGGAGAGGTTTCTCCAGTTAAAGAGAAGGTCTTTCGGGGCAGTAGAAGACAGCCACAGTCACCTGAAGAAATTCAGCAAGTTATTATTATTCAAGGATACGATGGCGACTTTGCAATCGATGCCTCTGTGGAAGAAACAGCAGCGGCTACCCTTCAGACCCTGGCGATGGCTGGTCAGATGGCCAGGGTGGTCCACATTACGGAGGATGGGCAAGTCATAGCTACAAATCAGAACGGCTCCCACCTGAGTAGTATGGTCCCAGGGCAGATACTCACTGAGCAGTTAGCAGATGGTGCCACGCAGGTAGTGGTGGTTGAAGGAACGGGAGCTGATATGGAGGAGGCCGTTCGAATAGACGCTGTTCCTGACTCCAGTAGCACTGTACTGCAGCAGATAATGCGACAAGAAGTCTTAGATGCTTCTGAAGCTACAGTCCATCCTCCAGACTCCTCCTCGGCATTAGATGCCCTGCTTTGCGCTGTAACAGAGCTGGGTGAAGTGGAAAACAAATCCGCACTCCTAGACAGATGCAGGTCTAGTCACAAAGATTTCTTGCAAATGCCAAACCCAGAGATGCCCAGCATTCCCAGTGATGCAGAGGGACAAGAAATACAAATGTTCCATGAAGTTCAAGAGACTCAGGAAGATACCAAAACTATGGAAGTAGTGACGCGGGTCGTGCACCCATCGGCTATAATTGCATCTCAGGAGACAGCTCAGGCTACATTCAAGAAAATGGTCCAAGGAGTATTACAGTTTGCTGTGTGTGATACGGCTGCAGCCGACCAGCTGATGAAAGAAGGTGTCACTCAGGTCATTGTAAATGAGGAAGGAACTGTGCATATGGTGGCTAGAGAAGGCTCTCAGATAATCATGCAGGAAGCTGGTAGCCACACGCTCAGCGTCCAGAGCGAACACATGGATTTAGTGGAGTCGGATGGGGAAATATCACAGATTATCGTTGCAGAAGAAATAGCTCAAGCCATGGTACAGGGTTCTGAAGGCGACTTCTCTGAAGGTGCAACCCACTACATCGTTACAGAATTGCCACCAGACATGCAGGATGAACCTGGTGTCTACTCGCACGCAGTGATAGAGACAGCCGAGTCTCCAGAGATTTTGCAGGCTGGTACTGCTATGAAAGCAGACTCTGTATCCCCTGATAGAGCAGAAGAGCAGTTAACAAGCATGGTCATTTATACAGAGGGTGGCTCACAAGTAATTAAGGGCCAGAGAGATGAAAATGAAGTACAAGAAGCATGAAGAGCTTCATCTCCTAAGCTCGATGCAGGGCAAAGCTGGAAGTTACCAGATCCGTGGAGGTGCTGGATTCCTGGGACATTTTCTGTAAAACCTTCTCAATACGATGTCCTCCTGGCCAGGTAGAAAATACCCTGCAGGAGGCAAAGGTCAGCTGTGAGGAAGAGCTCACTGAAAAGGATAGTACAATCTTGTTATAATAGCTCTAAGAATTGTTATATGGGAATATTATAAAACAAGCATATCAGGCCACAAAAGATGATAAAAAGCCCCCCAAAAGTGTGGGTATTGTTCTGTTCACTGCTGGTTTGTTCATTTTCTGGTTTTTTTTAAATGTGATTTTATCTCAGATTAATACCTTGCCTTGTGTCATTTTTGTCTAACAATCACAGGAGTAAAATAATTCCACTTATGTGTACCTTTTGTGAACAGATAAAAAAGCATAAAACACAAAACCCACAGTAACAAGGTGAACAGGTAAGCTTACATACCGTAAACAGTGTCCTTCTTTATTTTAAAGAAGAACAGGTGACATTTTGCCTTCTAGAACCTTACATTAAAGTATCACTGGCTAAAAGTATGTTAACAAAATAAGTATCTTTTGCATCTAAAATAAAATTTTTCATAGTAGCCTACTCTTTCATGGTATCACACAGGACTTTCTCTAAAGAAGAGCTCAAAAAAGTGACACGTTAGAAAATTCTTGATTATACATATTCAGGAAGAAGAACTTGATGCCTGTAACTTCCACTTAAGTTTAGATGAGAGTCCTACATAAGGAATTTACATTTTTTGAAAAAAACATATTGTCACTGTCAGTGTTTTGCTTTTCTTATAAATAGTGCTTCATATAAATACCATTTTGCAGTTCATTTTGTGAGCAACTTCTGAAATGTTATGGGGGTTTTTAAAGAAAATTCTGACATTGACATTAACAAGTAGAAAAAAAAAGGTGACCTTGTATTTCTTGCTTAGTCCAGAATGTCAGTTATTTACTTGTGGATATACTGCAATTGTTCAATGCAAGTTCATGTTGAGAAGATTTGTTTCATAATACAACTGCTTTTGTTTCTTTAAAAAAAAAATGTAAAATATAAACTGGCAAGGTTGGGGATTATTTTTTTTGTCTTTCAAATAAAATGTTAGCATTAAAATGAAGCATCATGATTTTTAATATTAAGCAATAAACAGAACTGGCATTCAGCAGGAGCAAACGCATGCTATCTGTTATGTCTGCATTTTCTCTTTTCTTTTCTCTCGCTCACTAGATAGATAAAGATAAAAGAATCTAATTTCTGAAGTGTGCCTCATGCATGCTTAATATAATTGTGTAAGTGTTTAGGGTATAAGCCATGCTGACTCTAGAGATAACTGGGTTTCCTATCATGTTTAATATCTTAAAATTATCAACTGTAAGAAAGTTGGGGCGAGGTAAAACAATAGTTCCTTCCTGAAGCAACTGTTTAAAAATGTATTTCCTGATAGAGCTGCTTAGAAAAGGTGCTTCATTCCGGGGCTATAAGATCCTGCTGTCTTTTCATCTCTTTTTATTGTTATTTTTTAAATTTTATTATTTTCCAGGAATTAAGGTTGTGTCTTTGTCAAACCCCAAAAAAAGTAAATTTCAAGTTAGACATCGAGATTCATAATTAGCCGAGTTTGACTTGCTCATCTTTCTTAAAAGTGACAGGCTGTTCACTTACTCTTAAATACTGTCTTCAGCAAACAGTGACAGGATCAACTCCCGTTTGTTGTCAGGAAAAAGGTGACCTTTACAAAATGATGGCCCTCTGCAAGGCTCTCGCAGATGTTTAAAAAACGGAATGTTTTTCAATGGAAATATTTCTTCTTGATCATTTCTCCTGTTAACTGTAGCCCTGTGGTCTTGCAGCCTGGATGCTAATTCTTTGCGGTGCCGAGTCCTGTATGGCTAACCTTTCTGCTGCAGTACAGGGTGTTGACACTGACATGCTGCAGTTTACCATTTGTGATTTATTTAGGATAAATATGTCTCAGGTGGCATTTAATCCTTCATAAAACCAGTGTAGCCTGCAGTGTCAAACCAGCAATCACATTGTATGCACAATGAAAAGAGCAGACCTTTGCATAAAAAAAAAACACCCACACCACAGTGGAGGTGTTCCTGTGCTTGGGCGTATTGGAAGGGATTCACTGACCTACCGTGTGCTGTAATTACCTGGAAGCTCAGGTTAACGATACCTCTCACCCAGTGCAGCCTGATCAGGAGAGCTAATATTTTTCTAGGGCTTTTTTTTTTTTCCTTCCTTCTTCTTTTTAATGTGCACTTTCAAGTTAACTTAATAGTGACCTACAAATGTAACATTAGAAATCAAGGGTGACACTCCTTCCTGTGCGGACAGCTTGCTTAAGGACTTCACACGCTCCTTCAACCCCACATGCTCTCCCAACCCTGCACTGAAACGCTCTCTGCCACACACCAAAAGTTGACGCTGCGGCAGATTTCTGCCAGGGCTTCGGAAACTCCTCTCTGGCATTTGTCTCTCTCCCGTGCCTGAGCGCCTGGTGCTGTGCCTTATCACAAACTGGGAAGAGATTAGCCGGATCACTGCGGGTATCTTCCAAGCATCCCTGGGAGGCAGGGAAGGAGGGACTCACGGCTGAGCAGGGC
Organism: Patagioenas fasciata; assembly: GCF_037038585.1. Classification (NCBI taxonomy): domain Eukaryota; kingdom Metazoa; phylum Chordata; class Aves; order Columbiformes; family Columbidae; genus Patagioenas; species Patagioenas fasciata. The sequence continues at coordinate 62,627,757 of NC_092521.1, forward strand.
CTGAGGAGGACTTGAGACTCCAGTATGGCCACACATGGTGCCCGTGGCAGGTCAGGGAGCAGGCGTGGGCAGCGGGAGCCCTCTGCCACAGGTAGCATAGAATCTCACAATCATATAATGATTTGAGTTGGAAGGGACCTTCGAAGTTCATCTAGTCCAACCCCCTGCAATGAGCAGGGACATCTTCAACTAGATCAGGTTGCTCAGAGCCCTGTCCAGCCTGGCCTGGAATGTCTTCAGGGATGGGGCATCATTATAGCATTCTCTTAGAGGACGGTAGGAAAACTTGTGTGGCAGATCTAAAAAGGTGCATAGCCCAGGTAGCCATTCACTCCTAAACACATGGTTTGCCATTTGGCTTGAACACCTGCAGTTGCCTTTCTCCAGGAAAAATCAAGGGCTGCGCTGTAATAGGAATGGTTGATGAGAGTGCAGTATTCCCATGTCAGTCCGTTACCTTCTGATATTCTAACTGCCAGAGCCATTGGCTTAATTTCCTTCGTTTTCCTTTCTGGATAAGCATTAACAAAATGTGATCATACTGTTAAAAATGCCAAATAGGTAAAAATTGAAGCATTGAACTAGTATGAGGGGGGAAAAAACCCAAACAAATCGAAAATGAACAAAAAAGCCCCAAATGAAAACAAAACCAGAGGAAGAGGAGATGTTTCTGGCAAGTGGTTTCACCCTGCATTTCTCAAGAATCAGATACACACCTCCTTAGGCAGCATCTCCTGGCCCCTGAATTCAGGCTCCATCCTTAGGGAGAAATGGGAGATAAGATGTAGCTGGAAACTATATTTAGAGAAATATTTCCTATAACAAAAAACAAAAACCAAAGTGCCCACAGCTACATACCATTCTGCCTCACTACCAGCTGCACTTCACTGTGGAAGCGAGAGGAGCCGGAGCCAACAGTCGATGTGCTAAGGTGTGCACACGTGGATTGTGCACTGTGCTGCAAGCACTGCTGTCATTTATAAATGCTGCTTTAATACCAGAAATGTTTGCTGTGAGGTCCTGGAAGAAATATATTCGTGATCTTTGTGGACAGTGGATTCAGCCTGTTTAATCACTGGAGGAATCCCTGCGTGTCGTAGCTCTTGCGCCTTGGGCTAGTCCCAAACTGAACCTGAGCTTAAAAGGCAGGTGAGTCTCCTTCAGAAAATCCTGGGGATGGAGAGATGGGGTTGGAGCTACTGGCAGAGCAGTACAAGGAGCCGGTGCTGCGCTAGGCACCAGCCTCAGAAAGAAACTTCTGGGGCTTTTTTTCTAATTTTCCCTGCTCAATAGACTGCCTGAGTGCAAAAGCTGTAAACAGAATAAAAGAGAGAGGAGGATGAAGACAAAGCCACTACTGAAATCTGAGAGAAAGTTAGTTCTAGTGAGAGGACTGAGTAACAGGAAAAAAAGGTTCATTCATTTGAAAATAAAAAAGAGCTGTGAGTTTGTACTTATTTTACTGTGCAATATTAGCCCATAATTTAAGATAGCACACGGTTCACTTAAACAGCCTACCCCAGTTCCATCTTGTTGAAGAATACAATTCGTTTTCTACTCCTCTAGGGTGATATCATTTTATATGAAGAAAAAAGTTAGCTCAGATGGCAGTTATATGTTTCGGAAGCACCTTCTAATCAGGGATTGGTGATTCATTATTAGCTTCAGCAGGCGATCCATCTGACATGTAAGGGGAAAAAATTAGCAGCTGTCACTGCATGATGAGTTAATTTCCTGATAGGCCTGACACTGAAAAGCCATTTGGAGACATGGAGATGGCTGATGAGAAAACCTGGTGCTGGTTTATAATTGGAGAGAAAGAAAGGGCAGAGAGACAGAGGGAGCTGGGGGAGGGGCTGAGGCTCATCTACAAGTGGGGATGGATGTTTGTGTATTTACTAAATAGCTTGGTTCACAATAACCCGCATTACTGCACATAGACACCTCAGCGGTTAAGTAATAAGGACCGGGGCCTTTCATTTTCCTTCTGCCGCCTGTCATTATTTCTAGTCATTTGTAATTAGTACTCCAGACAGTTTTACGCTTACTCCAGCCCGGGTGAGCGGTGTACAAGCATGCGGTTGGGTTATCGTGCGGTGACATTGAAACCTGACATTTTAGTGGAAAGGGGAGAAAATGACGCTACCCCTTTAATGGTTCTGGCTGCAATTTTCTTAATTGCAGCTTGAGATTTCAATCAATCATACAAAAATAAACTTATTTGAAACAAATATTGCTAAAACTTCCAAGGGCACAATTGCAAATGATGAAAGAGTATTCGAAGAAATCTCTTGTAGAATATGAGGAAATATGCTCTTGGAAATATATAACCACATACCCGTTTATCCTTCGTAAGAATGGTAAGTAAAACTATGGAGCAAATAGGCATGCAAGACCAGGTATAGTGGAATCTGCCTTGTGTTGGTAATAGGGAGAGCAACACAAAGTATTTTATACGTATTAAATAAAGCCAACAGAAAGCCCTCGACCAAAGACTAACTAATTTCCTCTGTGGCTGTACATGTTAGGTACTTCTTTAAAGAGCTACTTGTTTTCAGCTATTTAAATAAGGTGTTTAATATGCCCAGCAAAGGAAGCCAGGCTTTGCTTTAACTGGGGAAAAACAAAACAAAACAAAATTATTTTTCAAAATGGTAGAATATAATGAGATTTTTGCCATCAGCAGAAGTTAATTTTTGACTGGGAAGAGCATGAACCAGTAGCTTTCATCAACTCCATTTGTACAAAACTAGTTTTGCTGTTTTTCTATTAAGATACTTTCAAATGATGGTGAAGGATTTGGGAGCAGTGGTGGGTGGGGGAATACCCATGGCAGGGAGGTAAATCCAGCGTGTATCACACAATCCAAATGTGATAGACAAGTAGTTCATAGACTAGGATTATGTCCTGCAACAAAACAGGACACCCGACCTCATTTAAAATACATTTTTGTCCTCTGGCGGCAACACATTTATCAAGGCTACTTGGAATGACCAGTTGTAACACATAGCCCTGCCCTGCAGGTCACCGTCAACCGAGCACCATCAGGTTCTGGGAATTTCTGATTAGTGAGAGTTGTGAGTCCCTGGGCAGCAACAGCTGAACACTAGGGTGGCTTTTCTTCCATAATCCCCCAACCTCTGCCTTGAGTTTTCATTCCATATTGCAGCTTTTTCACGTGTTGGTTCTGTGAGGTCCTGCACGCAGACTGCTGTCACCAGTTTATCATGTTCATGCATGAGCCACCTGGTTATACAGGGAGCAGAAGAATGGGTGGTCGGTTTGTTACCTCAGCTTGGTTTCATCTGTTGTTGTGCAAGTAGCCATGAGCTTCAAGATCCATGCAACGATCAACAGGCAGATTTTGAAAGTCATCCAGCTCCTTGAAAGGGCTGGTTGGGTAAGTCCAGTGTCACCAAGGGACATCTGGTCAGACAAAGGAGAAGAACAGATTAAGCAAATCCAAGGATAGAAGGCAAAGGCTTTGGTTCTTAATCTGCTAGGAACTGAGCTTTATCAGGAGCTTCTGAAAGAAGAAATAGAACTGAATTACCAAGAACTGAAAGCAGTGACTGCTCACACGTAACAAAGCTGAGAGAGAAGGAGCAGACAAAATGGGAAGACAAAGCCTGGTGCTCTTCCAGCACACACCCACAGCCCAAACCCGGCTCCCTTCCCTTCTCTGTTCTCCCCTCCTCCTGCACTAACACACGGGGCAGACACAAGCGATTTCATAGCCACAATCAATGACCCTGTTGTGCCATGCAGGACATGGCATCTGTTTTGAAGGTCTGACTGCACCAAGTGCAGTGCTGCTGGTGACCCCACATCAGGCAATGGGCTTCTGACACCTCCAAATTCTTGTGAAGGGAGACACCCACAGAAAAGACACATCTCATCCTGGTAGGATAGAGGACCAGCAGGGGAAGGAAAGGACTCGTTTCTGTTGCAAATGAGGTCTTTCCAAGTGGATGTCTTATGCTGAGAATTTTTAGGACTTTCCCCCAAATCCTGCTAAGCTTCTTCGATCTGCCAATGCGTTACTCTGGTGCTGGGCATGTGGAACAGGTTTGTGTTTTCTGCTCAGCATATGGTGGTGACTGCTGGTGTTTGGTAGCTGTGAAATCCAGATGTCCAGCTCCAGGAGGATTTTTCCCTTGCTAGGGATATCCGTCCATCCTCTTGGCCATGCTCATCCTTCTTGTTCTGTTTTTTTGCTTGCTGGCTGTATGTAAGCCTTGCCTATAAATTTGCAAAGCAGAACATTCACCTGTTTCGTTTTTCTGCTTTAATTCAAGGTTAAGAAGGAGTCAGCAAAGGGAAACCTGGGGTTGTGTTTGCATCTGAGGATCCAGACGGAGAAGTGTGTGTCCCAAGCCCAACACCTGCGCTGGCCAGGGCAGCAGAGGGGCCAAGGCTGCTGTGACACATTGAACAGAAGGCAATGGCACTGTCAGCTGGCAGCAGCCTGCTGGGGAAGGCAGGTGAAGGGAAACCTAGAGGGATGCGTCCGAAACACCAGGATGGCTGCCTTGCTTTGGCTCAGAGCAGATAGACACTGTCTGGGGTGATTCTGCTCAGACTCCTGCCTTAAATCCATATGTGAGATGCGATGACAAAATTCAGGGGCAGCAGGTGCTGCAGATACTTTGAGCAAATGGAAACAGGAATTTCCAGGAGCATTTCTGTCTAGCAGCTGGGAGCTTGGATCCACTGGAGAAATTCTGAGTAACCTAGGAATGTTTCTAGACCCCCTAAGCGCTTTTTATTACTATTTTATCTCAGTTCCATGAGCAAGTTTCTTGTTCCTGCAAGTAAAAGGCTGGGTCTGACAGACTAATCTTGCCTGCTGACCACTCTGCTGTAGAAACTGTGCATCTTACTGGGTTGTGACGTGGTCTGTGGTAGATGGATGATATGAGCAAAAGCCTGCTGCTGAGGAGAAGCAGCCAGGTCTTAGGCAACATGCCTTTTGAAGCCAGGAAGAGAAGGTAACCAAACTCATTTGCTCTTGTAGTCTGTTAGTATCTGACTCCAAGATTGAATAGGCAAAGTGCTAACACAGCAGAAATTGTCTGCTCTTCTGTGCTGAGTGCTGGGTTTATCCTCATTCCTCTTGTCCCCATTTGCTGGATCTTCCTACTAAGGTGAGACTGAAAATGACCCTCCTCCAGTAGTGAGCTCCCAAGGCCCTCGCAAAGAGGTGGGAATCCATTTCTTCTCCTCCCTTCTGCTAAGGGAGGATTCATGATTCAGGTCCTGCTTCCTTGCTTGACACCTTGGCAGCACGAGTGAGGATCCTTCCCAAGCAGCCCAGATGTGGTTTGGCTGTAGTGTGGGTGCATGGCTCCCCCTCACATCCTCCCCTGCACTCTGCCATGCCACAGGTGGTGTGCTGGGGCTCACCTGACTCACAGCTTTTCAATAATCCATCACCATAGTTCAGTGCTTGGCCCCATGCCGAGTCTATTGCGTGCTGTTGAAAGCCTGCTCCAGAGGCAATATGAGTCATTTTCAATGGACATTTCTTCTGGTACTTGTCACTCTGGTATCTGAGTGCTTCCTAACCCTTCATAGCTTTGTCCTCCTTTAGCCTCATCAAGAGGAATTATTCTTCCTCTTTTGAAGTTGGAGAAGTACAGAGCGCAGAGGAAGATCTCCAACCAGTTGAGGGACTCCATCTGAGCTAACATAGGCATTACCTTTCCAAAGCTTTTAGATTCAGTAAATGGGGACATATCCCTGGTATGTGACCATCATATCCCCTATCTAATGCCTCATCATGGCCTTTGGTGTCTCTTAGTGTGAGTGTGCTCAGCATACCCACAAAACAGATAGCAGGGGGTGATGTGGACAGAAAAGAGCATCTCTTTGTTTCCTCTTCTGTGCCTCATCTCTTCTCCTGGCCACTGGCTATTCCTGTTAGCTTTGGAGGTTTCTGCTTCTGATACATCATAGCAAATTTCCATTTCTGTCTATGAAACATGGAGCTCATATGGCTGTTAATCATACAGGCAATGACACTGTGTGGGATGTCTCTACTGGGCACAGAGGAGCTTGCACAAAGGGGAGAGGCAGGCTTTGAGTGTTACTACAAGGAGATCCTTAGTTGACCTGCCAGCCCTGGTTGCTCACCAAGCGCAGGCCCTCAGCTGTGCAGCAGAGCCCTGGCCATGGGGCAAGCGGCAGCTCACGGGGCCTTTTTGGCCTGTACCTCCCAGGGGGTGAGCACAGCTCACTGCGGTAATAGCTGGTGATGGGGAGTCATCTGCTCGCGTGGCGAGCGGCCGGCATTAATTCAAAGTGAAGTGCCTGGTTCTGCCGCGCCAGACACGAACGTGTGTGCACATTGGGAGGCACGTGTGGCAGATCTGTTTGCCTCATCCGAGCAGGTTTCTAAGAAAGCGCTTTTGATAATCAGTCTGAAAACTTGCTGAAGGGAAAATTAAACAATTTTAAATGCTGTTATGGAAACATACCCATCACAAGCAAGAGCCAGGTTTCTGTAGTTGCCACCCAATAAATACATGAGACTCAGATCTGGTGTCAGACTGGCTTTACCTTTTGCATGTCCTGCGACGTCTGGTTTTCCAGTTATGAACTGCAGTAATTGTGATCAATCAAGCTTTATGTTCACTAGCCATGGGCTGTTTTATTAATGAATCTGCATCCCGTCTTCATTACTTCACCATCTCATCAAATCTTTTCCAGATACTGTTTACATCAAATTTTGTCTGCAGCAGACTTTTATAATATCATCCAATTTGGAATTCTCAATTCTGCCCCAGTTCTTCAGGCCAGGTCTTCAGTATACTGAATAACCACACGTTCCTGAAATAAAAGAAAAATGAAAACATAAGAGCTTTCACCGAAGTGCAAAGAAAGGCCATTGATTTTTAAGTGACACCATCCATCCTTCCAGGCTGAGAACATGCTATGGACAGACAATTTTTTCAAAATCTTTTCTGTATGTGTGTGTCTGCACGTGTATGTTTAAAGGCTAGACTTGCCTTTTTATGGATGCTTTAAAAAATATCAGGTACTTTTCTCCTTAGCATTGTACATTTTCTGTTTGGGCACATGGGATTTATGAATATTTGGCTTGACTGGCTAAAGACATCAATGTGACATGATGCAATATGTTATAAATGTCTGAGATCAAATGCAGAATAAGGAGAAAAGGTTTCAGAAGTTTATTAAAAACACATACATACAGTCTCTTCTAAACCAAAAAACAAAACAAAACAAAACAAAAAAAGTCACTAATGTTCCCCTGTTCCATCAATGCCAGAACATTATGTTTGCAAATAAGAATTTAGCACTACAAAGACAATGCCCTAGATTAACTAAGATCCCATTTCAGAAAACCCTATGGCAATAGTCTGCAACATCAGTCACAGGAGAAGATAGAACAGGAACGCATTTGTGCCCTCATGCAGCTGAAATGAAACAAAACAAAGAGTGAATTAGGCTGAATATCTTACTGTGTGCAACGTATTGTACAACAAGGCACCTTTGGGAATGTGTCACAGGGTTTGGTAAATTGAAAACAAAATAAACAGATCTATGGGAATAAATAACATCATATTAGATGTCTGCTGCATGTAGACTACATTAGCTTCCAGTCACAAGCAGACTTCAGTTTTCCCACCAGTTTTCAACTCCCGAGAAAAGCAGAAGATCTGAAAGCCCCACGAAGAAATGGTTAGAGCTGGGGATGGGGATGGGAGAGGACCCTTGCCACCCTTGCCTGCTCCCCTGTGCACACACTCATGTGCACACACTCACCCACACCCTCTTTCTCTCAGTTCAGCACAATTTCAGGCAGACGAGAGGCCAGTTTGTCCTTTGCTGTGAGTCAATATTGTCATTTCTGGGCCAGTGCACCGAAATGAGACATTCCCCCCCATGGCTGTCTCCTGTCACTGTTCGGGTACCACTGGTGACCCGGTTTACCCGCAGCCCGGTGTGCATGGCCCCGGCCAGCATCAGTCCAGGGACTCCTGCCAAAAGTGCCGGTGGCTGGTGGAGTTTTGGTGTGCCTGGGAAGAGAGACGACAAGGGGCTGCAATGGGCACCTGACCCTGATACAGCTATGAGGCATTTGGCTTCTTCGGAGGTAGCTGTGGAAAGCCCAATGAGGCAGGTATCCCCGAGTCCCTTTCTAATTACAGCCAAATTTAGTCAATGTATTGAAAGCTTTTTCTTTCATTGCTAAGCCATGTTGGGGCAAGGTCTGCTCCCAAGCACATGTCTGAAACCCCACTGATTTCAGTGAGATTGCTTGGATGAACTGAACTTAAAAGATCAGGCCATATTTATCTCAGCAAAAGTTCAAGCTAATTCATTCTCTCTCTCTCTCTCTCTGTGTGTTTTGCTTAGCTTATAGCTGAGTAAAAGGAGCACATATCTCAGAGATAGCTTTTTAAATGTAAAAGTCTCTTTATAACCCCAGACTAATATGTCATTCGGTGATTACAAAAAATGTTCCCTTCTCAAAGAAAATCCTTCTGAAACAAACATTGGCTTTATCCTGTCTGAGCTCTATGCACCAGCCTCTGAATTAATGTATATCAGAAAAAGGCATAGATCTGCAACAGAGTAAAACGATGCACTCCAAATTGTCATTATTCCCATCAAAAGCCTATTTCTTCACCTTAAGTAGCAACAACGGGCCTTGAGATAGAATGCAAAAATAACGAAGGACACAGAGAAAAATATATTTTAATAACTTTTGAGTCTGAATGCTCTCAGGAGATGAAGAAATATGATGAAGAAGTTGGGGAAAATTTCAACATTCAGGTAGTTTCTGTTCTTGACTCTGCTAACTAAACTCCTTCTGGCTTACAGGGGTGATCAGGTCCCTCTTTGCTTTCTGCAGACATGAACTCAGGTCCACCAGTGGCCCTTTTCCGGGTGACTGCTGGGCCATGGGGGACACCTCATGTGGCCCTGCTGGGCTGTGGTCAGCTAACATCCTTGATATTTTTATTTCATTCCATCTCTACTTGTAAGAGACTGAAAGTTATTGTTTTTCAGGTTTTCCCAGGGGTATGCTGTCTATAGATGTTGAATGCAGCTGGCTTTTGTTATCTAACTTTTAAAATGTACTTCTCATGAGAAAGAACATAAGAGAAGGTCACCTTTTGGCCAGCCTTGGAGATACTCACTCCTTCATTCATACACTTCTGAAATCCTCCCCTCTGCTGTAAAACTGGACGGCCTGTATTTGACCTTATCTGCAGATCAATATGTTCCCCTTTGGGTTCCTGAACGCATTCAGGCATTTTTAATTTGATTTCTCTATTCACACAGACAAAACAAGACGAGAGAAGGATGGAGCTGACAGCTCTCATAATCAGCACTCATTTTCTTTCACCGGTGTGTGGAAATTGCATTTCCATATTTTCTTCTGTATTTTACCTGCAGTCTCCAAAGGCTCATACTGCTCTGGTGAGCTGGGACCAGATCTGGGAATTAAGCAGGCATAGCCACTATGGCCATGAGTAGTGCCACTGAAGCCAATGCACTTGCTCAGCAGATACAAGACAACTGTGTGCTTAAGTTTTCTACAGGGCTGGGGTTTAGCACACTCTGCTTTCACCTCTCAGCTTTTAGATAAACACCAGAGCTAGATGTGGGGATGGAGCTCTGCAGTCCCTCAAGAGGGAGAAAGAGGAAAGCCCAACCCCAACCAGTTATGTTTTACGTTACATTGCCAACTATAACTTTCCATGCCCCTAATTCTACACCCTGCACTTTCTCTGTGTTGTGACTGCATTCATGACAGCAGGCTGCTACTGTGACTCATGAAATAGCACATGGTATTGCACAGGACTTGACCCATGTGGTTCTGCTTAACCCCTGATGGACTCCATTTTGGGAAGGAGAAAGGAGCTAAGAGTTCCTGCTATTAGGGTTGGAGGCTTGGAGGTTTCCCACAAGGAGGCAGGGGCTGCTTTATCCATCCCTCCTCTTTTCTCTCAATCCAAAAATTGTGAACTCATCCTGTTGTAACTTGTTCGAGGCAGCAACAGTAACACCAGTAGTAGTGTGATGGCCCTGTGACCTGAAAAGCAGAAGGTAGACTGAGCAGAGCAGTGGCAGCAGGGACAATGCCAGCTGCCGGGGCACAGGAGCTGTCCACCTGGAGCTGTCAGGTGCGGGAAGCCATCCCACAACCACCATGGGTCCCTCCAGACCTATAGGTAAGGGTTCAGTTGAAGGCTGGCTGCTCTGTGCCTGAGGGGGCCCTTGATAAGTCATGCAGTTACTCTATCAGATGCACAGGGCTGGTCGCAACGTGCTAGTTGCTCACTTTGATGAGCACTAGAGAGAATTCAGAGGAGGGCAATGAAGCTGGTGAGGGGTCTGGAGCACAAGTCTGATGAGGAGCAGCTGAGGAAACTGGGGCTGTTTAGCCTGGAGAAAAGGAGGCTGAGGGGAGACTTGATGACTGTCTGCAACTACCTGAAAGGAGATTGCAGCATGGAGGGTGTTGGTCTCTTCTCCCAAGTAGCAAGTGAGAGGATGAGAAGAAATGGCCTCAGGTTGCAGCAGGGTAGGTTTAGATTGGATATTAGGCAAAAATTCTTCACGGAAAGGATTGTGAAGCACTGGAACAGGCTGCCCAGGGAAGTGGTGGAGTCACCATCCCTGAAGGGGTTTGAAAGGCGTGTAGATGAGGTTCTTAGGGACATGGTTTAGTGCTAGAGTTAGGTTATGGTTGTACTCAGTGATCTTGAGGGTCTTTTCCAACTGGAATGATTCTATGATTCCATGTTTATCACAACACAGTTATTACACTTGGCTTTTCTCCTTTCTGCAGCTAAGAATGGTTTGAGGTTCCCAGGTCTCCAGTAAAACTGTGGGACTGAAAGTGAGACAACCCCCATGGGCTTGGGAGTTCCGGGGGCTCCACAGGGAGCCAAGGAGTTTGTATTTCAGCTTCCTGGAGGCTCAAGTGTGAGAGGGCAGAAGGGAGGGCTGTTCTGTGGGTTTCTTTATTTCAGAAAAGGACCCGTTCCTCCGCAGGCCGAGCACAGCTGGTGCTACTGGGGCCGGCCCTCGGCAGAGGGGCTGCACTCGGATTCAAAAGCCATTTTAGGTCACCAGTGGAAATGCATCTCACAGGTCCCTCACAGTTCCCAGCCAGGCAGCTCTGCACAGGCAGGGCTTGGCAGGGAGGGACACCTGACCGTCACCTCCTGAGACCACAGCTGCCCCACACCAGTGCTTTAACCTTCTCAAAGCCATGAAACCCAGATCCACTCTTCTGCCATGGGGTAGAAGCCGAGGCACCAGAACACCCTCGCCTCCTCAGGAATGCCAAAGGGGAAACCTGCTTATGCTTTCTGTCCCTGGGGAAGGGATAACACTTACCATTTACTCGAATAGAGTGGCTCAAGAGTGATATTGCATGCGTACATGCACCATGCAAGAGTTTGCAACCCTTCCTGCCTGAGTCAATATAGGCAACTTCTCTAATGTGTCCATAGCAAGAAAATGTAAGTAAATCACAAGCCGTTTTGCCTGCTGCAGGAATGGTGCGTGGCTGAAGGGATTTCTGGAGATCATCTCTGCAAACTTCATCAGCAGTGCCCTCAGGGCTGTCCCAGCAGACAGCATGGCAGACATGCAGTCACAGATGGAGCATCAAGCAGCTTGGCTCCTTGCTGACGCCCTCGACATGCCACTGAGACACGTCACTGTAGAGCAGCGGCACACGCGTGGCTGGGTGACAAGAGCCCCCTCCATGGCCACTCTGTTCCTTTATACCAGTGTTGAGGAAGATGGTATAATGTGAATACACTTGAGATCCAGAAGATCCCGACACCAGAAACTACATTTACCCTCCCTCATCCTCAGGATAATTCCAGGAACGTTGGCTGTGAGTGTAACGAAGACCCGGATGGCTGCACACTGTCCCCATCTCAGGATGAAGGCCCTAAAATACTACCTCAAGTAAGTCAGGAGGTAACGTGTTCAAAAGCACTTCTGAGACACTGAGGCCTAAATACTATTTGTTGAAAGTGACATTGTCACCTGAGAGCTAAAGTCCCCCTGAGTGTTTCTGAACTAACTGAGCTAAAACTGAATCTGATCAACCTAATTCAGACCAACAAGGCCCTGGACCCCGATTACCCTGCGTTTAAACAGATGACTGAAAAAGCATTTACCTGCAGGAGGGACACTATTTGGGATGCTCTTTGCTCTTGATTTCATATGAGAGATTTGCATACAGGCAAGAGAAACTACTCTCAAATTTCAATACCAGTGCCAAAGAATTTAACCTTCTCCAAACTGTGCCAAAGGTAAATATTCATAAAACTTTTGTGTGCAAAGGCAGCAGGGAGAATTCAAATCTGTCTGGGAAGAATCTCTTTTATTTTCCTCAGGTACAAATAAAGCACCCCCCATCTCCTAGCTCCCTCTAGCTCTCCTTTTAAATCTCTTTTTAATGTCTCACTTTTTACTGCTAATCATTTTCCCTCTTTGCTAATGATGCTAACCTTAGAGCCTGCTGCAAACTGACTTGTTTCATGTCAGCCTCTCTCTATTGCCCACTTTTGTTAAGCCACAAAGCAGGTTTCAGTCTATTCAACGTCAGCTATTTCTCCAACTTGAACATTACAGTTGCC